>NW_020272990.1:0-1640 GCF_003268045.1 Sipha flava
CAAGAATTGTGTATGTACCGAAATTGGAGACTACCGGAGTATAAGTTTTTCGAAGAAGGTGATAGTACAACTTTTACTTATTCGGTAGAGTGTACCGTACTATCGTTCACAGTCAGGGGTAAGTGATTGAATTAAAATTTCTACTCTTATTCGAAAAAATAATAATGTTCCTTTGTACCGATCGATTAGTCGAGGGTCTACTGAAGAAAGAGGGTAAACGAAAAGCTGCTACATTGATGTATCAAAAAATTAAAATGTCAGAAAACAATTCCATTGAAAACGAGTATAAAGATAACGGGGTATTTGATGGTTTATGTGTTGTCACGTCGGCTGGCATCGAAGACAAGCTGTTTATGGCCACTGCCATTGATAGCATTGGTCACAGAAGTATTGATGCCAACAAAGTTCAGCCGCCGCAATTGACCAACGAATCAGAGAAAAACATTAAACATAATATCAATTGCTTATCAACTACAATGACTACCCTAATTGATCGTGAGGGAAAATTAACGGGGAACGATAATTCTACATGCACTGAAGAAAACGTCGGAAAATTGGATAATAAACTCGCGGTTCATAATGAATTGATTGCTGTCCAAGTACAGGATCAAACCAAGACGGTCAAAACTAATAAGTATATTAAAAAAATCAGGTTGATAATAAATAGAAAAAGGGGCATGTACCTTTTCCGCCAAAAATCCGATTCCTTGATTTACGCACAGCCCTATATCACCAAAAACGAAAAAGGTATGATTCCCGTTTTCACCAAAATTTATTTTTGTGATAAGACGTTTGGGAATCATGTACAATTGTGACTCATTCTTTCATTACAAATTTTAATACGAGTAAATAATTATAATATATTAATTGAATTTAGGTACAATTATATTAGAGTTTTAAAGTATTACATAATTTCATGTTATTATATGCCTATTCTATTTAACTATTTATAAAATAAAAAACAAAGATAGGTCAAATATTGTCTCGATAAAGTTTTGAAAAAACACATATTGTCATAAATAAATAAATAATTAAATAAATATATTTATTTTACTCGTAGATAAAAAACGTACCTTTCGTTGCAAATATTACTTTTTATTTTTCAAAAATATTGACCCGGCAATTTTTCATAAAACATCCCCACCGAGTTACATTTGTGACGTATAACCAAAAACATATTTAAACCTATCAAAAATCAACATTGTTTTACCTCTTTTACTTAACAACAAATTCTATTTTAAGAACGGTAAATAAGTAAGAACGTTTAAGTGTTCTGGTGACAAATAGAACAGACACTGAATGGAAATATAAGAATTTAACATTTGTCAGATACCTAATTATTGTGTACGAATTATAAATAAACTATGTTACAATATATCGAACAGTCAACCGTTATTATCGACGATTATCAGTTTATACATTACTAATGTCTTTTACACATACCAGAACATATATTCAATATTGCTTAAAAATTAAAACCCATGGTTTCCAAACTTTTTTTGGTGGAAACAGGAATCGTACCATTTTAGTTTTTTGATGGAAAAGGGCTATGGCGAAAACGGTTAATATTATTTTGGTAGAAACAGGAAACTCCCAGAAAAAGTGTACAGTATTATGGTTTGTTTTTATTTAGGAAAAAA
>NW_020272991.1:0-89008 GCF_003268045.1 Sipha flava
TAATTTATTATCAATAAGCTCATTGTTTTAATCATGAAGACTAGGTAATATATATAGATAAATATCTAGTTTTCATGGTTTTATTATTAATCAATTATCAATCAAGTACTTTAATAATAAAGGATAAATTTCATCATCTAAATACTTTCTTTCATTTGTTTTATTATATTTTATAACATGAATACATATTATGTACAGTATTGTCAGTACTTATACGTACCTACATGTAGTGATACAGTACCCTTTTTGTGAAATTACTTATATCAACAAAAACATGACAAGTAGTTAGACTAATTTTAAATATGTCCTTCAATTTTGAATATTAAAAACAAAATGAAACAGAGAACATAAACGCGAATAAATAATTTTGACATGTCTGTCAAGCATCATTTGATGATTCAAAAGCAAATAAAATATCTATCCATGAACGATATGAACATAACGACCATGATGAAAAAATTTAACTGAATAAGGATGTTTTAAATTTTAATATACAGTCTGATGATTTGGATGACATTAATTTGAGTTCAAAATAGCATATGCACAGAGATAATTTAATAAATTTAATAATCAATAAATATGTTGATATTCGTATTTTTCACGAAATTAGAAAAATAAATGATAACAATATTAAGGAAAAACGTACCCGAGCTAAATTAACAAAGCTTATTCATTTTAGTCATGAGTAAATAATGTGTATTAAATATTGTCATTATACCGACTTATGGATCCAAATTGTGATTTATATATTTATTTAAGATTCGACATAGGTAATATCATTTTAATTATAAATTATAAGTAAATATAAGTATGATTTTGTTATTCAATATTAATATTAAAAATTAACATTAAATATAAAATATGATGAATAACGAAAAGAACTGAATATAAAAAACACCTATTATAGTTATTAATTATTTAAATTAACAATTTGACATTTTGATAATTGATAAGACCCCTTGTAACCTCAAAATAAATATTTATTCCCGTGTGATAAGTTGTAATGGCCTATCCATTCTTCTATTATCTATGGTTTAGACGCTCCTGCTATTATTTCACTGTTATCATAAATAATTGATAACAGTTTCGCACATGTGCATCCGAATTTGTCCTCCGAATAGTATTATTTTGCTAAAGTTCATACTATAATAATAATATTATGCTCTTTTGACGATTCGAAATTCATTACCTATTCGCTTCAAAATAATTCGATAACATGCGGCTCAAGCGCCACCAAAAAGCTGAACGTAACATTAATTTTTACTGTATCAACTTTGGTTTCCGAAAACCTTTTCAAGTACTTGTCGATGGCACATTTTGCATGGCTTCGGCACAAGTAACTATACAATCTCATATAGATTTAGTTTTAACAATATTCCCTGTAATCTTGCCAATTGTTAGCTCTAATTATTATTATTTTTTTTTACAATTATCCACAGAACAGAGTGCAATTACGTGATAACATTCCAAAATACTTGGGTGGTGAAGTGAAGTTTCTAACTACACAGTGTGTTGTACTTGAAACCGAAGCCCTAGGTTAGATGCATATTATGTTAATTTTTTTCTTATTAATTCAAGTTTAATTCTATTTTTAGGCGCTGCAGTTAGACCAGCCATGCATATTGTAAAGAATTTTGGCATACATAAATGTGGACACGAAAAGAAACCTATATCCGGTGCAAACTGCTTGATTTCTATGACAAAAGATAATATGAAAACAAGGTGAAAAATAAATATTAAATTTGATTGATATAGTATGGAAACTATTTAAGATAAAACTTGTAACTAATATTAAATGAAAATCTTATTTAGTCTAATTGCAAATTATAAATTAAATATTGATAAATACAAAACTTTTTTAGAGTAGAATAATTTAATGACCCATTGTAATTTTTTCATGGATAATTTGTACTGTTTCCAAAACTTGTACCTATCTAATATACATAACATTTTTTTTTAAGTATAGAATACATCTAATTTTAACTGTCATTTAAGAGTATATTAAAAATATATATCACAACATTAGAATCATAATTTATATTTATATTTATAGTCATTTAAAAATCTTCATTTTTTTCATAATCTATGTTTTATTAAAATTATTTATCAAAAAAAATATTCAGTTAAAAGTATTAAATTTTCTAACTTTTGTAAAGAAATCAATTTATGTATATCAAGTTAGGTATAAACAGTACATTTTTATGGAATTATAATAAATTAAAAAAAAAAAAAATAACTAAAAATTACTTCTTCTCATTAATTTGATTCCTGTTTACTATGAAAAACAATAAGTCACATTAAATATACAAATTATACATAGTTTATCTAAATCTGTTTTATAAAGTTATCTTATAATTAACAAACAAATTTCATTTTTACAGATACATTATTGCTTCTCAAGATAAGTCTCTCCAAAATATCTTATACAATATCCCAGCTATTCCAGTTATGTATTTTAATGGTTTAAATGTCCTACTAAAAGCACCTTCTCCAACTTCCATAGAACTTGCTCACAAAAAAAGACAATCTAGGTAGGTATAATATAATATTATGACAATTTATATATATATATGTGGGATGGTAACACTGGGGTTGGTCAGGCCAATCCAAGGCGGTGTGATAACCTGTCTGGAGAGGGCAATGATATTGTGACGCCCAATGAGTTATTATGAAGAGTGTTATAGTTGTTATATATTTTATTTGTTTTTAAGTGTTTTGTAATTTGTTGTTGCGTTGTAATATATTGAGCCTAAGGTTAACATTCATCTAACGTTATTCCTACTGATCCCACATATAAATATTCCTAATGTTATAACTTTTATGTATTCGTTTATTTTTAGATTTAGTTTAACAGAATATGAAACAAATACATTGACCAATCTAAAGAGTTCAATAACAACAGGACTAGTTAGCAGTGATGAATTTAAAGATTATCCTGGGATATTTAAAAGAGCTAAAGGTCCAAATCCACTCTCATGTAAACCAAAAAAAAAAAAGAACAATGAAGACAATGTACCAAAAGTAGAAAATAAAATAAAACGTAAAAGGAAAAGAATTAAAATACCAAAACATGTCAAAGAAGAATTAAAAATAATAAAAAAGCCAACCACAAGTTCATGAAATATTTAGATTTGAAAAATATGTTGTATAATTCTTTCTATTAACTGTAAATATATTTCATTTTTTGAATTAAATTATTATGTTCTTTTATTTCCTAAATAGTAATATTTATTTAACACTAATATAATATAATTTAATTTTAATTTTTATTGGTTTGAATTAATAATATACTGTTTATTAAATATTGATTTATTTGTAATATTTTTTCTCTGTTTTATAATTGTAAATTGTTTCACATTTTAATCTAATTATATTAAGTTTTATTTATTGGTTACACAGATAAGGAAATTTTCACTGTATTAAAATAAGGTTTTACAATTTAATGATTTCCCACATGATGTGAATACTTAGTTTGATTATTAAAATAATTTAAGAAGTATAATTAATGTTTATAAATATAAAAAAATTGTAACATTAAAACTATAGATCTATCTGACACTTCCTACTAAATAAATAAGATTGTAAGTTTTTAGTTAATTTTTTTAATGTTATTGCAATATTGATTTATTTTTAAAAATATTTAATAAAATAATAATATAACATTTCAAACATATTCTAGGCTTTAAATCAATTTTCATTTTACCTGCTAGAATATGATATACTAAATTGACCTTAAAATATAGAGAGACAGTATTATAGTTACTTTTAGCTAGTATTAGTAGCTCAGTATGTAAAGGATTAGTTTTAAAACTATGTTATATTGTAGATACAGTAACTTCACATTGTTATACAATTTTTAATAACAAAATAAAGTTTCTATAATAAATTAGCAATACAGCATTAGTAAATAAATGTATTCATAATATAACATAAGTTCTATGAGTATTGTATTTAATGAACAAAATTAGAAAAATGTAGGTCCGAGATAACTTGGTTTTTTATGCATTTTAGTAATTCAATAGTTGTTTATTTTTAAATACTTAAGACGAGATTATAGTTTTACGCATAGGTTGACATCGGGGGTAGGGGGAGCTTAGTCCTCCTAAAATCGAGACTGTTGGAAATGTTATTCATTGTTTTTATAATTATCTGTTCGTTTTTTTAAATTCGTAAGATAAGAAATAATAAAAAACTATTTACACTAGCATTAAAAACACCAATTAGTTCAGCTACTTGCGAAAGAAGTTTCAGTGCAATGATAAAAATAAAATAAAAACTTGGCTAAGGACATCGTTGGTTCAAGATAAGTTCAGTGATCTTTAAATACTATATATTAAAAAAGATATATCGAAAAATATAAAAAACGATGATACTTTAAATATATGTTATTTAGTGTTTTTTTAATACAATTTAAACGTACCAATATTTTTAATAGTAATAAGTTTTACTTGTGCATGGGAAGGGGGAATGGGGACGATGCACCTGCGGATTATTTTACTTAGAATTTTTATAGCCGACCCAAAAATTCAACCAAATGTCCGACTATGATTTTACGGAAAGGAAAATTCAAAAACTCTATGTATATCCACACTCCGTTTTCGAATCATCCCGCCTAAAGATATGAAAACGGACATGCTGCACTATCATATCAACATGTGCCGTAACAAGATAATTCGCGCTTTACGTTCCATGAAATGTTTGAGGTTACATTTACCAAAACAAGTCTCCACTACCCCGCCTCTACAACAGTGCTATTCCATTCTGTTCTTTCGTGTTGCGATTCCGTACCCGTTATAACAGTGCTCAAGGGAATCAATCATGGTCGTCGAAGACTCGAAGGTGAGTTTAAATCCGTGACGATCCGTCATCTGGTCGTTCCTTAACGTTCGGCTTTTGGTTTCCCGTCAACGTTCAAAGGCCCTCTGCCGGAATTTCATCTGAAAAGATCTTTTCGACTCGGCCGGGCACCTACCTATAGCCCAGCAGTCCCAGTGCACCGTATTTAATTCGTTGAGAGAGCTACTATACTGCTCTGAGCCTCGTAAATCGGTGCCAAATTATCAAGATTCTTATATTGCAATATACCCTCACGCTTTACTGAGGCGTAATACTCATTAAGAATACATAATTATACTATAAACAATTGTATCTTCTTCGTGCCTATAAATCACTTAGTAGGCCCTAGGAATTCGTTTTGTTTTGAATAACATTTAATAATGTCTATATTTTTCTCTGTTGCAGAAAGGCGGCGACAAAGCCAAATCTTCAGAAAAGGCAAAAAATCGCATGCGTGAATTGAGAATTCGTAAATTATGTTTGAATATTTGTGTTGGTGAATCTGGTGACAAGCTTACCCGTGCTGCCAAGGTATGTTTTTTATGGTTTTTTTTATTTTTTCCGTGAAAACAATTATTATAAATATCATTATTTTTCAGGTATTGGAACAGTTGACTGGTCAACAGCCAGTGTTCTCCAAGGCTCGTTATACTGTCAGATCTTTCAGTATTAGAAGAAATGAAAAAATTGCTGTCCACTGCACAGTCCGTGGTGCTAAGGCTGAAGAAATCTTAGAACGTGGATTAAAGGTTCATTTTGTTTATAATACATATATATTTATTTATCAATTATATTGTATCAAATGTTTATTCTCATCCAGGTACGTGAATATGAATTAAGACGAGAAAACTTCTCAGACACTGGAAATTTCGGTTTTGGTATCCAAGAACATATTGATTTGGGTATTAAATACGATCCCAGTATTGGTATTTATGGTTTGGACTTCTTCGTCGTTTTAGGACGTCAAGGTAAACATTTTTAAATAAAATATAATAGTAGGTTTATGTTTTAATTTTTGTTATTCTGTATATTCATAATCATATTTTATTTCTATGAATTAAGTTGGTTAAATTCAATGCCAATTATATTTTTCTGGCATTTATGTACTGTATATTATTAGCTGTTTTCCGTTTAAATATTCACTATTTATTTTATAATGATCATAATAGATGATGATTTGAGAAAATGATTATATTAACGTTCAGCAAATTCCATTGTTGCATCTGCTTATAATTATTAACTGGAGTAATACTTCTTCATCCATTATATAATTTATTTTTGTAGTGTATGTTTATTTTATTTTGATTTTAGTAATTAAAAAAATAGTTGAATATGCTAAGATCTATGAATATATTTGTACCTAAATATAATTTAAAGCTTTTATTTACTACCTTAACCTCCCGTGCACTTCGTAGCCCGTTTAAAATCCTACCTCATATATGTCTCAAACTGTGTGTTAAATTCATTATTTGTGATTATGCTAGTAATATATTTTTATACATATAGATCAACAACAGTTTAAATATACTATGTAATAATCTTACAACAATATTAAATTTAATAACTTAATTCGTTTTATCAAGTAAGGTCCGATAATTCATGTATTCAATTGAATGATATTTATTGATGTGCAATATCATATATGTGATACACAATATTCTTTGTTCTTCTGGTATGTTGACAAATAAATCAAAAAGTTTTCCGACATGTAAGCATGCCACATACAGCTGTTCATGTGAGAAGCATATATTTTCATAATTCAATCCACACGCTTGTAGTGATTGTCCTTGTGTTTGTTGATGATCATTGTAAAGGCAAATAGCATCATACACTGCAAACATTTGAGTTTAAAAGGCATATCTGTTTGAATTATTGGGATGCATGGCAACTGTACATCTTCGCCTTTAAAATTGTAGTTTTGATAAAACTTTAAATTCAGAATATTGTTTTTTATTTTAGTAACGTTGTTTCTAATATTTAATTTTCTTTGATTGGGTTATAAATTATTCTTTATTGTTCATTTTTTTGTTATATTTGTTAGATCAATGACTAATTGTATCTTAAATTATTGTATATTATTATATGTTCGGAATAAATACAGAATTGTGCAATTATCATACCTAATTTATTTTATAGGTTTCAATGTAGCTCACAGGCGAAGGAAACAAGGCAAAGTTGGTTACCAACATAGACTTAACAAGGAAGACGCTATGAAGTGGTTCCAAACTAAAGTATATATCTCCTTTGCAATAATTAGTTCAGCAAAATTAATTTTTCTTTTTTTTTTTATAGTATGATGGTATCATTTTAGCTGGAAAGAAGAACTAATATTAATTGCCTTGGTAATCAATGCAAAAAAAACTCCAAAATATACCTAAGTGTTGTTTTTCAAACAAACAGTCTTTTTTTATTTCAACCTTATTTTCTTCCTTCGATATTATAATTTTAATATTAATTTGTCTTGCATTATGATTAAGGTAATTCTTTTAAAAATTATATTGTAAAAAATTCTATGAGTATATAATAATTTAGATCTGTGATTGCCAAATATCAGAACATGTTACCTTTTAAGGATATAAAGTATTTTTTATGAAATCCCTGTTTTTAAATTAATTTATTGTAACTTATATATAAAATGATAATAACTCGTATATTGAACATTTTTATGTTTTGTTTCAATATTTAAATGTGACATCTAATGCTGATAATAATTTTGTTATAATGTAATTATAAATAACTTTCCATTATTAAATGTTAATTTTTCATTGAAATCTGGTTTCTTATATAATTTTTTTCTTTTTATAGCACATTTATTCTGTACAAACTACTTGGATAGCCCAAAAAAACCTAAAAATGTATATTCATTAACTCTAATATAGCTGAGTTTAGCAAAAATAAGTGATGGAAAATGTTTTTAAACGAAAAAAAATATAATAACAAAATCAACTAATAAAACGAAAATAAATTATTTTATTATACTATTATTATTTATTATTATGAAAATAAATATATTAATAGCATAGGGCAATAATTAATTACATAAATACTCCACATGGCACATACATATTGTAGTGGTGACGGTAAAATTATACTATCTTTCATGATGACGGTCATGGATCATAATGTAATCTACAACATGGTTACCGCTTCAATTATTATAATATGATTATATTATCTATTAATTTTAGAAATTGATTTGGTTTTATAAATTATTACACCTACTCATTCTATTGACTATTATAGTTAATTGTAACAATAACATGACTATCGATAATTTATTAAAATATTAAATAATTAATACATAATAAAAATATAAAATAATAAATCCTGTTATGTATTATAAAACCCTTAAGGTTTAAAGGTAATATATTATCTAATATATAAATTTATCTACCAAATAAAGATACTAATTTTAAAATAATATTAGATTTTTATTTCAGGATAAAACATTGTTTCAAACAATATATGTTTATGGTAACTAAAAACAAAAAATAATAGAAATAATTGTTATTCATATAATAATATAACTTATATATGTTGTATTACTAATCAGTCTGCAAAAATCAAAAAAAAAAAAAATACATCTTTGTAAAATCAATATCACTTCGTTCAGAATCTAAAATATATACATAATTATCATAGTTAAAATATTTATCCTGTAGTACCTTTAAAAAATGTTGTACTACTGTTCGGTCTGTAAAATTCAAAAAAATAAAATTATAAAATATAAATTAAAATTTTTTACTACTGTTAAATGTGTAAAATTTAAAAAAAAATAAAATTAATATTAGTTAAAATATTTATCCTTTGAGTAACTGAAAAAAAAATATTATAAAATATGAATTAAAAATTCAAGTCTTCTGTCTATAAAAAAATATACATACGAGTATATTAAAAGTGTAAAATGTATAAATATTCAATATTAAAACTTTAAAAAGGTCCATGGCTTTAAGCATTTGTTTGGTTAAGTTTATGTTCAATCCTAGGTTTCTTTTTTTTTTCACTGTAGTCTTTTCTCCTAATGGAGGTCGACCGGCTAATAATCATTTACTTCCTTTAGCAACTTTTGCAGACCTCGCAATTGACGTTGGTTGAACTTTGATCATAGCATTAAATGAGTAGTCAGCTGAGTTCTTGCTGAAATGTACATTATAATTTATAAGTGCTACAATAAACACTACAAACATATAAATTGTTGTTTTGGTCACCTTCCCAATTGACAATTCAAGACTATCTAAAGTCAATGTCTGTCAAATTAATTTACATATCTGCATAAAAACATAAGTATATATATATATATTGCTTATACTACCTTTATAAATGGATCTTTTTTTTAGTTGCAGTAGTATTAAGTTTTATTGTTATATCAATTTTAGGTAGAAAATTCGCATTTTTGGATAATCTTTTGTTATTTGTATTAGGTTATTTAAAATTACTATGTTGACATACAAATTTTTTACTAAATAAATATATTAATTCATTTTAATAAGTACTTATGATAATATTTGTTATTTATAATAACTGTAAAATAACTTACGAGCAAACAATTCGTTGGCCATTCGGAATACTGGAGCGATAGTTCCAATTACTTAAATTCAACTCCCCAAATTCTGAAACCCAATTATTGATATCTTCCATACAAGATATATTTGATCTTATGTTGACGGTATTCCCAATTTCCCAACAATTTAATTTTCATATTTTTTTGGAAATATCATTTTGTCAAACTTCAAATTTATAAGTAAGTATTAAAAGATTTTTAAAATTATTTTACATTTTTTTTATAATTATAAAGTAAACAACGATATCAATTTTTTTAAGTATTTGAAAGTGTTTATGAATACTTTTTTGAAGTATCTGGATTTGTACTTGAATGCTTTTTTTATCAAGTATTCAAATACTTTTGAAAACAGGTATCTATATTTTTATTTGAATACCTATAAAGTATCTTTTACAATACTGTTGATCTGTATTAATAATACTGTTGTATAATATCCAGTTATAAAAAATATTGCTATTATACCAAGAAATGTAATTACATATACCATATTTTCCACTTATATAGGTTATTCGTAAAAAGTTTAATAAGATTCATCTGATAAATATTCGGTGAATCTTATAAGACTTACTAAGCACGATTTTTTTTTAAGTATTTTTTTTCATTTAGAATAGGGTAATCATTAATGACTAATGTGATAGATACTGTTGATTCCTTTAACTAAAGGCTAAATTGCCATAAATAATAAATTATAAATTCTCCGAAATTATACATAAAGTCTCAATAAGAATTACAATATAATTTTATTACACCTGTATCTATCAGATAAGTTATTATGATATATAATTAACACGCACATTGCACATATATAATAATAAATATTGTATACAGTACATAGGCGTGCGTAGAGAGTATGAAGGGTATGCTACTGCATACTCTAAACATAGAGCCTTCTTTCTAAAATTACAAAAAATAAATAAAAATTATGACATATTTGGTCTTCCGTATATATTATGTGATTTTGTATTACATTATGATTTTTATTATATTTTTATATTCAGTCCTAGACAGTTTAATTTATTTTTGAAACACAAATCATATGCTATAATAATGATTTAATGTGTTAATGAAATTAAGAAGTACAATAATTCAAGCGAGATTAAATAGCTATCAACTACAGAACAAGAAATGGCTATAAATTAAAATCGTGAAAACATTATTGGTGTTATTAAGAATTTAACTGTACGCAGAATCGTTTTATGATTTATTTTGATTATTTATCAAATTTATGTTGTTTTTCATTTAAGTATATAATTACGTTTTTATTTATTTACGTATTTAAGCGTATTACTTAAACCATTTCAAGTGTTATGTATTTAATTTTTTTTTTCGTAATTTATTTTAAATTTTAATTATTAAGACAGTTATAACGATTAAGAAATGACTATTCAGTCACTTTTTTTAAGAAAAAAAATTTAAATTTTAAATTAAATATTTATTAAGACCAGAATTTCGAACGCTTAAATTAACTTTCAGTTTAGAGGGGGGGAAGACAGTGGCAGCCTTTTGCATACCCTGAAAAAGAGGTTTGCGCACGCCTATGATACGGTATGAACTATATGGACTTTGAGACAGAAGAATAAGTCAACAAATATATATTAAACAGCCATCATACATCACCACTTGCGTAATAATACGTATAAACGATATTTTTCAGTTGTGGCAAATATTTAACTGTCTTTTATACAATATTTGCTAACATCTATATTTCTCTGCCCCACATTACACATTTTATAAATATAATACATCAGTTACATCTAGTTATAATCACCTTTGATCTCATAACATTCATAACTCATGATGCAGTTACTTTTCCGTATAATAATATCGACTACACGGGAAAAAAATGTACCAACTTATCCATACTTACGCATTTTTATTTTTAAATAAATACGCATACATTTAAATGTTTTAAAATTCACTTTTTAAAATTTGCCATTGTTATTATGCAAGGTTATTAAAGTATTATTTTTGTGTTCCGCACCAATGTACAATTATAGTTGAGTAAACTAATTCAGGTATTACACCACTCAATCACTGACTACTATGTATATATTACGCATATAATAATGTTATAAAGTATACAAATTATACACACTCGGTAGTCTATATGCTCAAATACTCCGTAGTTAATGGTAATATCTAATAGCTGCATTTTAGTTATTCTACTTCTTCTGAATTCTACGTTGTAATAATATTACTAATATTTATTAATACGAGCGTACTCGAGTTGAATTTATTTAAATTAAGACATTTACTTATGGAAAATGCGTTTTAGTTTTTAACTTGTCAGCTTTCACCTTCGATTTCAGTAATAGGCATTATACGAATACTCTGAAAAATCGAAAGAATGATCAATTATTAGTTATTTAGAAAAAAAAATGTTTTATATGAATCATATACCACTCTTGTTTCTTGTTGATCAGTAATAATAAAATATAAACTTGTACATATATAAAGAGAGAGAGAGAGAGAGAGAAAGAGACAGCAATTCCATTTATTGATACAAACAGATGAAGTCTGAATGAAATATAATAATAAAATAGGTAAGTTAAATAGTTCAAATAATCCTTTAACTTAAGTTTCTTTAGCACGAAAAGAGGTACTTGGGGCTTGAAAATCAATTTTTCTTAGAACTGCTTGAATCGTTTTACAACTTGATTACTACGTAAAATAACTTTTTATATATTTAAATCATCATTGCCTTGACGATTTTCATATTTATGTACTATAAATATCATAGAAAACTCAGTCTCTTTCCACCCTCTTCCACTCCAACAAACAAATAATTAAAGCTATTCGTAGTCATTTAAGACTCTTGTACGAACCAATTACGTATTTGAAGGATGGCGATGGAGGCAATTGCCCCCCCTCCAAGAATTTTTAAACCAAGACAATTTTTATATAAGTAATGGGTATTTTATTAAGAAACAAAAATTATGATTTATTTTATAGTACTACATTTGAAAACGTTTCAAATTTTACAATAATTTAAATAACGCAGAACGCTACATTTTTCATAACGTTTTAATTGTCAATAACGGTAAACGAGAATTTTTTTTAACGTTTATATTATTTATAGCGTTAAACGCTCAATTGCTTATAACGTTTATATGTCCCATAACCATAAATAATACATATTATTTTGATTGAAGACCAGTCCATACTAAGTGAAAAATTAGATAAAACAAAAGCAAAACTTTTAAAACATAGATAGGTATTAAAAAAGAACATTCTAAGTGGATCTGGCATTAGATTAAAAAAAAAAAAAAAACCACAAATATTAAGGATTCACCTGATATAAATATTACCAAAAATTGTACTTGTAAATTTTGAGCCTGAATTAAAGAAAAAAAATTTGAGTCACCCCCCCCCCCCAGAAGTAAGTCCAAATACGCCCCTGGTACGAACCTCGAATTCCCCGCGATCAAAATTCGATTAAGAAAAAAAGCTTTTGTGCAGTGTGATCGTCACACTATGTTCTCTTCACTTCGTCCGATGTGGTCATGCTGCCATGTTATTATCTACTGCTTCGTGAACGGGGACCATATCTTAAATCATGACAGAAACTAATAAAAATATTATTGTCTGTGATTACTCTATATTTTTATAGTAATTACTTTGAGCGTAAGCAAAACAACCGGTTGATCAGTTAGAGTATAAATCATCCTCGCCGTCTGCGTTGACCCTGAACCGAACGAATATCTTGTTTTCGTGATCCGTCTACCGACCAATAAATATTTCACTGTTAGTATATCAGGTGCAATTGAAGTTTTTCTATGCGAACTAAAAACGTTGAAACTCCGACCACATATAACGATAAATTACTCTATTCGGCACGCGAACAGTTATATTTTATTTATTTTAGTTAACTTTTTAGTTATTTTGGATTTCCCCTCTGACTATGCACTGAACATAATATTATATATTAAATACAGTACTGACTGTTTTCTATATTATATTTTTAAAGATCTACGTTAATTGTAAGGACGGAACCTGGCAAATCTATAAGAAGTGCAAGTGTACAAGTAAGTACTGACCATCTAGAACTTGCAATTTTGACATTTGGTAAATAAACATTATTTTACATTGTACTTTTTGAGATAGTTTTATTTGGAATTTTGAACTCCCCTTGCGTTATGTGTTGATAACATTTAAACCTTTCAATTGTTCTATTCAAATCCGATGCACAATCTTAAAAAAATTATATGAGTATTCCATATTACATTCTATAATTTTTATGTTATATAGTATAACTAGCTGAATAACCCGGCTTCGCCCGTGTACAGTTTTTTTGGGTAACCTACTATAACTTTTATTTTATCAGTTTTTATATTTATTTCAGGCTGCTTTTAGATAAGTTTATCCTAGGTTGCCCATGTATTGTAACAATCAGAAGTCAGCAAAAAATTACTTTATTTTAATATTTTGAAGAAAAATTGTAAGATACAATTCTAATCGATGAAATGTTGAAATAAAATATACCCAAAAAATTATAACTTTTTGTAATTGAAAAAAATTTTTTACGTATTATTATAATTATTATTACTATTATTAGTATTATTCATATTATTACTATTTTTACTTCTTATTATTATTGTAACATTATATGCATTATGGTGTTATAGAAACCCACCAATATTTATATTGACATATTTTGTTCATTTCAATACCTCTTTATAAACAGTATTTTTGGTACTGCCTTTTGGGGCTAAAATAACCAAACTACTGGCAGAGCTAACTCTAGAACATGCGACATATAACTGTCCATGTGAAAAACATAATTCTCTCAAATCAATCCCTGCCATGCTCAATGATTGTCTTTGAGACTTATTAATAGTCATAGCGAAGCAAACTTTGAGTGGGAATTGTATTCTTTTAAACTCAAAGGGATAATCAGTTGAAATTAACATTAGTCTCGGGATTAAAACTATATTTCCCCTAGCACACCCAGTGATAACTATAGCTTCTATTACATTTTTATGCAGAGCTTTAACTTACAATCTAGTTCCATTACACAATTTAGGTGGGTTAAGATTTCTTAGTAACATTACAGGTGCTCCAATTTTAAGGACAAGTTTATGTGATAGAAGACCAGAAGGATACAGAGTATTAAGAAATTCTAAAGGGTAATGGACAGCATCATCCGATTGGATCACCAAATCAAAAGATTTATATTCAACAGCTTTTTCATTAAATAACTTTAGTAGAATTTCATTGATTTCGGCTGCCTTGTCGTTCTTTGGAGTTAAGATGGCTTGCATGCACAACCATTCGGTGGGTTTCATCTTGATATTTATTATATCCGGGTAAATTCTGGAAGTTAGTTCTGATAAAGAGCTAACAACTATACACAAATTTGAGGGAATAGTGATCTCACCTTCCAATGAAGGGAAATTTCCGTCTCCTATTTTAAGTAACATTTCAGTGAAAATACCAGCAGATGTGTCTCCTTTCACATGAACCCTCATATTTTTATGAAGTGCAACTTTCTGGATATGTGGCCACAAATACGAAGCTTTTAGACATAACTTTACTTCATCAGCCCTTGTACCCCTAGGTATAACGAGTAATGTTTGCCGAAAATCTCCTGCTAGTAGCACAGTGACTCCACCCATCAAACTATTATATCTTCTTATATCTTTTAATGTTCTATTAAGAGCTTCAAAGTCACATTTATGGACCATTGTGCATTTATCCCAAACTATTAACTTACAGTCTTTTAGAACTTGTGCTATATTACTCTGTTTGGAAATATTGCACATTCTCGTTAGGTTTAATGGTAATTTAAATACAGAATGAGCTGTTTTACCTCCTTCTAGTAATGTAGCAGCGATGCCTGAAGAAGCTATAGCCAAAGCTATTCCATGATCTTTTCGTACTCTGGCTAATAAAATATTTATGACAAATGTTTTACCAGTGCCTCCAGGTGCATCTAAGAATAATGTTTGGCCAGTGATCTTTTCAATGTCCTCTAATATTTTGTCATATACATAGGACTGTTCATTATTTAGTAAATGTTCATTAAAATTTATATACTGTGCCAAAATATTTGAATCATAATTGATCTCTCGAAGGTAATCTTTATTTTGTAAGACTGCTTCACATCTTGATGGCTGAGGTAAACCATAATGTTTACAAAAATTTACCTCCCAGAGATAGAACTGTATCTTCAAGAGTAAC
Source organism: Sipha flava (assembly GCF_003268045.1). NCBI lineage: Eukaryota > Metazoa > Arthropoda > Insecta > Hemiptera > Aphididae > Sipha > Sipha flava. The sequence continues at coordinate 15,578 of NW_020272991.1, forward strand.
TAAGCATTTATTGTATACTTCATTAATAACTGAATTCACATTCTCGTGTTGTATATCCAACTCCACTCGATGCCATATATCTTCTGAAAGACTGTCCTTGTATTTTTCCCAAAAACTTAAAGCATCTGACAATTGACAAAATATCAACATAAATGCAAAAAGTTCCCGTAATTTAAATGGAGAACCACAAAGCATAGCTTCTTCCATAGTTGTATCCCAGTACCTTTCGTCTTCCAGTAAGCCTAGAGCCTTACACGCTGCCTGATAAGTAGGTTGAATTGTGCCGTTAACAGTTTTCAATTTCAAAAAAGATGTAGGACCTCGGATTTCATGAAGTAAAAGGCGAAGATAGTAACACTCGGTATTATTAGGGTGAATGGTATATACTCTACCCAAAGCTTGATCTCTTTTTATTCCCGGCCAAGTCAGACAAGCTTGCAAACTACCAATTAAATGATACACCTGACCTTTCACTTTGAATGTGAGCATAAATCCATCTTCGATAATTTGTTTCGCTCCAAAATATGTCATTTGGAAGCAGTTATTGTATTTTCTAATACGGTCAATGAAATTTTTGTGATCAGGATGGAACCCCATAATCAAACTGTAAAGAGGTTCAGGAAGAGGTAAAAAATATGGAAGTTGTACTTTACCAGCACTACAACACATTCCAGGCGCCTCTCTGCATTTAAGAGCATTGCAGTATACGCATTTATGACTCATAGTACCCAAAGATACAGTTTTATCCGTTTCATAAGCTATTTCCGATTCATATGTCATGCCGGAAAAAGCTTTTATTTTCTATGGAAGGCTTCGCCTTTCTGATCGGCCTCCTGGATTATTTTGTTCATATCTATGAACTTGTGCTCTATTTACTTCTGGATTTTTTTTTTTTTTTTTTTTTATATTTGGCTGCTGCTACTTTATGAACTTCTTTATTTTTTAGTTATTTTTTATTTAGTAGCAGATTGTATAAGCTGTTTTTTTCTGATATTATTTGTAAATCTCTTTAAAGCTCGTAAAGCTTTTGTGAGTTGGGTATGTTATCAAACTAGTCACATACAGATATAGTCAATTCATCTTCATATGGTAAATAAACATCAAAATGCCTATTCGATAGGTTTTGCACAGAACTAAAACGAAATCTCTTTACGGGGTTCCTTTCTGAACCAAATTTTTCATACAATTCACCATTGAGGTACACCTCAATAAATACCGAAAATAATTGTCCGGCTGCCACCAGCTCACATAAATCTCTATAAGTATTAAATTTTAACATATCAGTAAAGTAGTTAGCAGAACTACGATAATTATTTCCATCACTATCATGTGACATTATTGAATAATCTTCCCAGTGATTTATCACATAGGTTACTTTTTTTTTACGCACTTTTTGGGCCTTATCTTAAATGTCATATAACACAAAAGATATTGCCCTAAACAGGCAAGCTCCGTCACTAATAATTGGAATGATAGTGTGGGGCATCAGTGTGCCATTTATGTTCAATTATTCGACAACCATATTAATTATTTTTTTATTAATTTGTAAGAATGTAAAAAATTTTATTTTAATACACTTAAATGTCTAGAAAGAACCGTACATAAACTGGGGTACGTATACGATGACGCATTAATATTCGAAAATAATAAGTAAAACACTTTAAATAAACTTTGTATGTGTACGTATACGAAGACGCTTATTATTAAAAATTAATAAGTAAAACACCTTGTGTATGCGTAAACGCTAAAGACTTATCACAACTTCACAGCATGTGCCGAATACTACAATAATAAGTAAAACACTTGACTAATAAGTGTACGTGTTTATTTACTATAGTATACATTTGGAAGTACACGTACAATAGTTCGCAAGCCGTAAGTGTCGTCATACAAATGAAATTGTCGCGTCCTGCGTAGTCACATAATATATAGGTTTATAAATAATATGGTTGCGGAACGAACCGTGAAAATATGGAACTTAAACGTATATTGGCTTTCACACCAGCACACAGCGCGCTCTAGGTGATAAATTGTATGACTACATTTATAAATATATTATTCTGTATTTCTGTCATACCTACCTATTTATTGTTTTTCAATAATTATACAGAAGTAAAATATAGTAATAAAAAATAATATTTATGTTCCTATATACGAATAATCCGCATACTTCTCGAAACACAATTCAAATGATTTTATAATTAAGTAAACGTGATGATTAGGGTGTGTTAAATAACCTCTTGTTTTTACATTTACGAAATCTGTAGCTGGATGTGAAACCTGTCCATATTCTGTGTGTTGTTTTTGAAACTTCATGTGGATATTTCACGCAACAATTAGTCATATTGATATATACCAATTTGGTCTTTAGCCCGTAAGCCTCCCCTTCGTACACCACTGGATTATATACTTAAATTATAATATAGTATAATTTATATGTCTGTATTATATATAGTCGTGGTTAACTTATATTATATACTCTGCATTATAATATGTATAGCCATGGCCAGTGTTTATTACCATAGATGGTGCCTTAGGCTCGTCATTTTAGTCACGTGACTTTTCAATAACATTCCGGGTCGACGTATTGTGTTGTTTAGTATAGGCCGTTCCGCAACCATATTATCTATATCCGTGATCATAACATAGACTTCTATGCTAGTATGGAACTTAGTAATAACTAACTTATATAACTTAGTATAGAAGTCTGTGGATCATAACTGTTCAGTTATCAATATTCTAATTGTTTCCTGAATGGAATCGTAGATAAGAAGGAAATAGGTATGGTCATAGATTAAATATACATGTATATTTATAATCTATGGTATGGTGTAAAATAACTGTTAAGACTAAATTCTGCGAAGGCTGTTACCAGTTATGCAACCTGTATTACAACCTTCATATCTTTTACTGATATCTTCAAAGTTCAGATGTCATTGTTGTTTTATATTTTAGTGTTATTGCTACATAATAATAAAATATAACTTACACAGTTTCAATTTCCTTTACATTTTTCCTTTAACGTTAAGAATATTAATCTTGTGCAGCTCAAGTTTGAATCAACCGTAAAGAATTTTAATTACCGTCATGTCGAAACCGAAGGTATTCATTGCAATGAAAGGCGTCCCAGAAGTCGCAATTAATTTACTTCGTAAACGGTAAGCTTTCAAAACGTACATTCTTGAATTTTACTACTTTTTATTTTTCATGGTTTTTATTAGGTTTGAAGTTGAAATATGCGAGTCTATTCAATCAACAAAAGAAGAGATGTTAAAAAAAATACCGGGATTCTTTGGGATATTCTGTTGTCCATCAATCATGATTAATGAAGAAGTTATGAAAGCTGCAGGTAAATAATGTATCAACATTAAACAAAGTGATTTTATTGGAAAAATTAATTTCCAAATTGTAATGCATGTATTTAATATCCCTTTCATTTGAATAAAAAATATGTATATTCTATCAAAAAATTGATCATTTACATTAAAATAATAAGTAGATTTAGTAATTAGTCCAATGCAGCAATTTTATTTTCTAATTATCAGTTATGTAATATCTGTTAACATGTTTAGACATTGTATTACTTTATTAAAATAAATTTCGGAAAATTTCTGCTTTACGGGGCATCCTAAATTTTGGAATTTTTTTTTTACCCGACTTTGTTTTATATACCCATGTACATAACACATAAAAACGCGACGTGATTACTCGCTCGCTGCGCTCCCTCGGACAGTTAAAAACGAAAATATCCCTCGATTTGCTAGGCAACACCACATCAAGTAGATCGCAAAAAAAAGGATTTTGAGTGCATCTCGAGACCGGGCGGTTACTCGCTCGCTCGGAGAGTTAAAAACAGGACTTGAAACCCGTTAAAACAGTTTTTATTATTAACCGGTTTTATTGAAAAATGTATACAAACGAAAACAAAAACGGAACTAAAACTAGTTATTTTATAGAACGTAATCGAAATAGTTAACCAGAAATATTTTTAGTTCTCGAAAGGAAATAAATAAATTTTATATAATACATTTAATTTGTGATTTATACTTACTAGTTACTAGTGGCGGACTGAACTTAAATTTTAAATGACGCAATTTCATATTTAAATATATACCACCACCCCCTTATTAAGGCAGTACCCAGAACAAATTTTCAGGGAATGGGAGGAAGATACTTTAAAAACCTAAAATATTAAATTAAAAAAAAACTGATGTTAAATTTTTAAGTTTGTGTTGAATGCTAGATAATTTCGGGTGGGGAGAAGGTTGAACCCCCACAGGTACGGCCTTGAATCTAATGTCAAACCTCACAAAACCATGGGGCTATCCTCCACCTCTCGGTTTCCAAATTTACTCGTATTATGATACAAATAATATTATACTTTCTACAATTATGTATTAGGTCCTGTTTAGATGTAGATACTGTTTAGGTTATAATAATACATTACAATTTACAATACGTATCGTCAATACCAAATTAGTTGAATATGCTGTAAAATTCTAGTATATATTATATACTTATAAAAAGTTAGCATGTAACTCTACGCCATCGCCACTAGCACGGGGTGCCGGGTGGTACCATCCCCAATAAAAAGTTGACGCAGCTGCGTTAAACTTGACCCCTTCAGTCCGCCACTGCTAGTTACTGCGGGCCACTGGTAGGGCACAACTGCGGTAGAGGCATGTTACCCATTGTTCCTTGGTATAATTTTGAAAGATTATCGAACATAAGCTATTCAAACAACAGTATCAACTTTAAATGACTATAACCACAAAACTAACAATCAGCTCCAATTTTTTTTTGCGCCATCATATTCATTATTGAAAAATACAAAAGACAAAAATAAAAATTTCAAAATGTAGGGTGCCTAATAAAGTAAAAGTAATTCTTAAATTTTTTGTAAGAGAATATAATCCGGTGAATAAAAAAATAATAATGTATATTTATTAACGCTGTAGGACCAAGTTTAAAAGTTATTGGAACCATGTCTGTTGGATACGATCATGTAAATTTACCTGTAATGAAAACTAATGGTATTCGCTTGGGATATACACCAGATGTTTTAACTGAAACAGTAGCAGAAACAACTGTTGGATTGTTAATATCAACAACAAGAAGATTTTTTGAAGCAAACCATGCTGTGAAAACGTAACTTGAAGAATAAAGTTAGGGTTTACAAAATTATTTTTGAATTTCTTTTTAGAGGTGGATGGAAAAATTGGACCCCTACCTGGATGTGTGGTAAAGGTATTAAAAATTCTGTTGTTGGCATTATTGGCTGTGGAAATATTGGAACTTCAATTGCAAAAAAGTTAGTTACATTTGAAATATCACAATTGCTGTACACTAGTAGAAGTGAAAAACCTGCAGGTAAAATGTTATTGTTAAATACTGTTAATGTTATACTGTAAAATTATTTTCATAGTTAAAGCACTTGGAGGGAAATTAGTTACAGTCGACGAACTTGTTGAAAAAAGTGATTTCATAATATTAGCCATTGCTTTAAATGAAGACACAAAATTTATAATAAATGGAGAACGCCTTGCTAAAATGAAATCTCATGCCATATTGGTGAACATTGGTCGTGGAGGTCAGTTAAAAATGTTTTAAATGCATTAACATTAGGTTTTACTATAAATTAATTGCAAATCATTGTTATGGCTTACCAGGGCTTATCGACCAAGATGAATTGATAAAAGCATTACAAGAAAAAAGGATTGGAGGAGCAGGTCTTGATGTAATGACACCTGAGCCATTACCACTTGATAATCCTTTGATGAAAATGGACAATGTTGGTGAGTATAATATATAACATTTAAAGTATAACATGTAAGTAAAACATATATATATAATATGTTTAATGTTTATAGTGCTATTACCTCACATTGGAAGTGCTTCCATTGAAACTCGGATAGAAATGGCTTTAATCACCGCTAATAATATCATTGCTGTATTGGACAATAAACCTATGCCAAATGAAGTACACTGTTAGTTTATAAGTTATTTAATCATTAAAAATATTTTTAAAACTGTACATGGATGGCTCATACCTATATACATACTTGATTTATTGCAAAATATTTACATATCTTAAAAAAATAGCTTGAGTTATATTTACATTTTTATTTTATTAAATTATCGAATTGTGTTTTGTATAATTTTATTTGTTATTTTATTATTAAAAAAAATAATATACTGTCCGTTAATACATGACTTGTTTATGAATATTATCATTCTAAACTAATTTTAATTGTATTCTGAGGTCCATAATTTTTTTCTGGAATAATGGCGTCTTCACTTAATTACGTTTATTTACTTATATGTCAAATTACTAATGAGGATGATTCATATTTCGTCAAGCTATAGGTCTATTATTTTAATTAAACTTACAGTTTTTGATTGATAACAGTATTATTTTCATTTTATTATCAATTTATTATTTGAAAAAAATCCAAATTACTAGAAATTAAAGTATAAATTGATGTTAATTCAATATTTTGCTGTTACAATATAAAGTTAAATAATTAAAAATATGATACGTTTATAATGTTAACATGATTATTTTAATGAGACTTGAAACCTGAGTATACAACTTATTATAAACAATTTTCATATTTTTTTTTTTATTTCTGATATTCTTTTAATATAGGTAATGTGAAAATAATTTTTATTCAATCATTATTTTATTAGAAAACATAACTAAACAGATAATTTTTTCCTATACTTCTATTTGATATAAGTTTGTACGCAAAGCTTATAATATTCAATCTTACTTTGTCTTATATTTTTAATATAATTTGAAACTGCTAATTTATTACAAAATTATTTATAGTATACAGTTTTATTGCTCTAAAAAGTGTTTACAGAAACATAATATATATAAGGAGTTTTCTACGACTGTGCTTACCGAGAAAACTACTGAACCAAATTTTTTATTGTTATACCTGACAGTTTGCTGAAGGTTTTCTTGGCTAATCACAAGAGAACACACCAGAATGTTCTTAAAGACTTGTACAACAGCAACGTAACGCTTTGAGTCTGAAACCAGTGTTTAATTACCGATCAGATATAGATTATTCCAGATATAGATATTCCAGCGCTTCCAATAGGACCAATGACTTCATAATTCTCAAAGTTAGTGGCGAAGCTTGGTTTCTGGATAAGGGGAGACAAAACTTAAAATAATTAATTAATGTATAAATAAACAATATTTTGATTAATTTGTTTATTATAATAATTTCAAACTTATTTAGCTGTATCACTTTATAAGTTAAGTAGATTTTTCTATTTTTTCGTTTATTTACAACATATTGACACAGTTTCCTCGTTTTCCATCAGGAGCATACCCAGAAATTTTTTATGGGGGAGGGGTCCAAAATTTTTATTTTATCTGATAATGGGAAATTAAAATACACTATATACTATTTACTATTAAATCGTTGAGTACATAGAAATTCATAAAAAAGTACATAAAAATGGGGGGGGGTCCGAACCCGAAAACTCTTCCCTTAGGTACGCCCTTGATTCTCATTACACTCAATTGATTGGAAAATATTTTTATTTCACTTATACAAAATTGTACATCTGCAATATTTTGTCTGAAGTATTATAAGTACATGGTCTGAGTACAAAAACAATCTCTTGAACAAACATATTAAATAGACAAATTAGACAAATTTATAATTGATAACTTTTGTAATAATCCAAATGCTGTACTTGTAGTTTTTGGTTACCAATCGTCTTTAACGCGATTGAAAAAAAAAATTACACATGGGTGAAACGTGTACAGTAGTAAGGAAATCATAAATTATTCACGTGATGGCACGAAGGTGATAAAGAAAATCGAAAAAACTAACATACGTATCGAGCAATAAGCATTTATACAGTAGTTATGTTTGAGTGTATATATATATATATATATATATATATGGGTATAATGTACAACGTGTCCTAATAATATTATCAACATGGGCAATTGTTTATAAATTAAATATGTATATTTAATTTATGGTATCAGGGAGTAAACATAATTAAGAGAGTGTTATGGGATATAGCTTTTCTTAATTTTTATTTGTTTAAATATGATTTAAAGTCAATAACATTTAGTGTATTATATTATTAATTGTTATTATAAATTTTATTTTTATTAATCCATACGAGCATTTATACGAGCATACATAATAAAATATTTTAGAATTGTAACTGAAATGCATTCTAAGTTTTGTTCAAATAAATAAATAAAAATATCTTGTAAAAATAGAATTAATATTTTTTTATTGTATAGGAACGCTTTTTGACCGTATCGCAGTGGTGTATTCATAATTTTTTTCTAGGGTATACGCTCAGCACATAAGCGTTTATTGGTGGTAGGGGAGGGGGTTAAACCCCTTAAAAAAATGTTCTACCTACCTAAGCTCAAAATTACATAATATGATGGAGACGTAGGATATACCTCTGCCAGACTTTTTTCCTAAGATGGGGGGTATACATTTCAACAAAAGTATTTTTGGGGATTTGAAGTGGGCGCGCGCCCCCTTAGTCCCCTTGGATTCACACCTGCTATGAAATTCTAAATTTTAAACTTATCTTTAATTAACTCATAGATATTTATCATATATGAAACATAATATTTATGTTAATATTTATTTTCATGAAACCTAATGTTTTATTATGTGTAATAATATTTTAGTATTAATTAAAAAATAATTTACAAAAACATGTGACGAATAAATACTGACTAAGTGACAAACTGACAACAATATAATAATTAATAATCACAATCTATCCAAAACATCGTAGACAGATCTGTTAATATTATGATAAATTTATAAACAGAACTTTTTGACTGTTGATGTATTTTAAAATTTTTAATATCCGATCGACAATACAATATCGAACGCGTCCACCGGTATTGTTTAAATTCTGATATTACAGTATGTAAACGCTCGGCAGTTTCCGACCGTCTCCGCAAATACCTGAAGTCGGGGGAAATTTAATCGAAGTTATGCGGGCACGAAGCTATTTTTGGATAGTGGCTATAGTATATAATAACAATAAATTCTATACTATTGTTGTATAATGCAGGCGCGTAGACAGGGGGGGGGCTTAGGGGTTCAAACCCCTCCCGAAATTCAGGAAAATGATGTTAAATTTGTTTTTATATACATAGTAAAATTGATATATAGATTATATTATTATAAAAATGTACAACGTAAAACCCCTCCCAAAACATTTCTTTGTGTATGCACCTGGTATAATGTATGCCTTATGGTGATGAAAAATTAGAAGCTTACGTATATATATTATGTACGAATGATTAGTTAGCGTATATCCATGATAGACGAATTTTCTTAAAGGTATACGCATAAATTCAAAAATAGGGATCCGGGTATATGGCGTATACCCGCGTAAACCCTCCAATACACCACTGCCGGTATCGTGAGTGGAATATGTTCAAATGCACAGTCGGCAGAGTTGGTTCGAACCCGGTTACTGACCAGGGGCGTACGTCACTGTTACTGATAAATTGGCTTTCTGGGTGGGACGATTGCTCCGAATGAAGAAACCGTCAATATGATTTTCTAATACATTATTATATTTTTTTGAAAAGTTACTGTTGAAGTACCAACCATTGTTGGTGACACTATTAACATTAAAAATAAGTGAATTTTCAAAAGGAAAATAAAACTAAATTAATAATTAGCGTACAAAACAATTATATTTTACCATCGATAATAATTCACGGTCGGATTTAAATGTAAATTCGTATTTTTTTTTAGATCTTTACCTATTTTAATAAGTGTTATTGTTATTAAATTGGTTTTAATTTTAATTTAAAAAAGAGGGAAACTTCTGGGTCGAGTGAAATATCGAGATAAATGTATGCTATCTATTATTGTAATGATATTTTAAACATGAAACCAATATGCTATTGCTATTGAAAAAACAATTCTGAGTGAAAACAGTGGATTGGTTTATATTTTTAAATATGGTTGATATAGTAGTAGAAACAAAGTTTTTTATGAGGTAGGTTGAACTGATAATATTTTAAATTTTGCAAAACAAAAATAGTGCATGACAAAATAATTGGCGAAGAGAGATTAAGTATCGAACTCAATTTTTTTTGCAATTTTTCTTTGTTTTTCTCAATTTTTTGATGTATTCATTGGTAAATGTAAAAAATGTAAAAAATTACCCACTTATAAGCGTTAGCAAATTTTTGATTTTTTTCTTGCATTAATTGAATACAAATATTAACGATGAAGTATTCTTTACCTATGTAGAATCTTACCATCCACACATAGGCATGTTTAGATAAAAATGTTCTATTATGACTTTTAATGACTGAAAATCGAAATTATTATAATATTATTAATTGATGAGAGCCTATAACGTATACGCGTGAACTTATCAGTCTTCTGTATCTAAATAGTGTTTTTTTAACTGTACAGCAATTATTATAATCGCACGTATAACACCGCCTCATTATATTATTGTGATATATTGATTCATTATTATATTACACAGATTAAAGTTACTACAAAAAGTAGTACTACCATGGGCGTAGCAAGGGTGGGGCAGGGGGTGACTTGCCCCTCCAGCGCCTCAAACTGAATTCTATTTGTTTATACCAAACGTGTAAGTCTTACATAAAAATCAAAAATTAAATAAAACATGTCTAAAAATAGTTAAGTGGGACCGAGTGTTATCTACAAGTGTAATCGTTTTGTCGTTTTATGTGTTATCCAATAGTCTATCTGTAGATCTGTGGTTCTCAACGGGAACGATATCGCCCTTCAGTGGGCGGTGAAGTATCACTTGTGGGCATTGAACTACTTTTGGGCGGTAGGGGGTAGTGAACTAGTTTTGGGTGGTTAGCACGCAAAAACTTTGTACATGGTGTGACCTAAAAATAATTCATACTAGATAATCCATATAATAACTATTAGTTACTAATAGGTATTATATGTTGAGCAATGCACAATAACGTATCTTTCATGGTTGATAAATTTATTATTTTTATTATTTTAGAGATTGTGCATGGACATTGTATTTTATTATAGGTAGGTACCTATATTAACCAACCTTTTAGTAAACCGTTTGATTTGACCCGTGCATGTTGTATTAGTTTTCGTTTTATACTCGTAATATTCAGTCTATTAAAAACGTGTTTTTAAAAAAAAAAATTACTACAAAAATACATGGGTAAATATCTACAAAAACAAAAGCAATATTTTTTACTTATTTGATTTTAAAATCTTTTTTAAAAGTAATATTTTTTCTAAATAAAATAAAAAATGTATTTATTACTATAAAATAAAATTGATAAATTATTACATTTTTTTCAAGTGTTTAATTTAATTAATTTACTAATACTATAATTAAAAAAATATGAAAAATAAAACATAAATGAAAACATTAGTTATGAGATAATTATTCAAATTTTTTTTCATATTTTCCAAATCATTAAGTTATTTCCTATCCCTCAGCCCTTACCATTAATTATAGAATTTTCACATAGGGGGGCGTTGAAGAATTGATTCCTACTCAAGGGGGTGTTAACATAAAAAAGGTTAAGAAACACTGCTGTAAGTTATTTGAATTACGAGTTTAACACTAATCGCTTTATGTTATTGCCTCCCCCCCTGATTAAAATCTTAGCTACGCCCATGAGTACTACTAAAAGACGTGTGGACGACCCGACGCGTACACTTGAACACGCATACATTTGTATAAATTATTTTACAGCGTCGAGGTCTTGACAGTCGTGGCGGGCACCTAAGACCGATAAGTCGCATGTTGTTAAATTCGTTTTATGTGTCGTACGACTTTAATTATATTTCTTACCGAGCAACCTAAACGATTACTTTAACACCGCGAATCACGGAATATCGACACGAGTCGTCCGCACACAACATAGGTAGGTATAATGTACAATTTATTTTATCTATATATTGCGATAATATTTTAATCGACTCCGACTGACCGATGGACACAGTAATTGATTATATCAGTTTTCGTTTCAACGTAAATACTTCAATTTTAAACGTATCGATCGGCGCACCATAAGTAACCATCAGGATTTGTTTACCTAATTGATAATTTTTTTTGGTTTTATGTTATATGTAATGTAACAATATGATCAGTTTTTAAGTATATTCAATTTGGTACAGTGTTATTACTTCGACGACGAGTTAGCACGGTTTCTTGTTAAGTATATCTGCTCAGTCTTATGGATTAAAAACTTCTCAAACCGTAGAAGTTTCCAAACAGTACAAAAGTATCTTGTATTTTAGTGTTATAAATGAAACTAAATAAATTATAAACGCAATGCCGAGAACTGATACTACGTCGGAGAAACTTTGTTTAATACACCAATAGTATATCTGTGCGAAATAAAAATACTTGACGAAAAAACTCTTTAAAGCTTTTCTTTTTTTTTCAATAACAATTTGAGAACTATTAGATTCCATTAAAAAAAAAATTGTATTTATTCAATTGTCAATATTGTGAACATTTAATCTTATCTATCATAAATATTCTTATCAGTCTAAACTTGTTTAGTTCTGGTTTCTGATAATCGGTTATAACGATTTTTTATAGACAAAGAATATTATGACACAAGCGCAACTAGAACCCAAATATTGGGCGTACTGAAATTGCTGAAAATAAAACTAAATGGCATTTAATTGTGATTACTATAGATGGATCTGAAAAAAATTACAGGAGTGCTACATTTGAACTCAGGGGTGCTAAACACCCTGTTGCGCCCCCCTATTTGCGTCTATGATTATATTCTATGCTACAGACATAAAAACATTTATTATAACATTATAATAGTATTATCATAAATAATCATTAGTACTAGTGATGGGAATAATCGAATGGTTAGTAATCGAAAAAAATGATAATCTATGATTAATAGTCGAAAACAAAATAATCGATTGATTACAATAATCGAATGAATTTTTCACTCTAACGATAAAATAATCGAATGGTTTTTTACTCGAATGATAAAATAATAGAATGGTTTTTTCACTCGAATCATAATATAATCCAATGTTTATTTTTAACTCACTACTTGTATACTATTGATTACTTTATAGTCATTGGTATTACGAGTGGTCATTGGTACAGTGTGTAATATATACGAATAATATAATACAATTAGGTAACTCAGTTGAAGTAATATCAACTAATTTTTTATAATCTTTCAAATAGATCATCAGTGAATTAACTATTTCATGTAGAAAATAAAAAATATAAAATAGAATAATTTGTTTTCATAAATATTTAACTATAAAATTTTAAATAAATACTATAAATATAAAATATTTCAAACTAACACAATATTAAAAACTGAATAATGTATAAAATATTAATAATAATTTTGGCATAATTCTAGTTTAGCAACCTATCGATTTTTTAATTTTTTTTTCCAAATGTGTGTTTTAGGGTGTTTTATAAGTATGCTAAAAATAATTAGTCCGGACAAACTTTGTTTTGAAGTTATTGATGAAAAATTTCAAAAACTTCATCTCTTTCATAACGCACATTTTTAAAAAAAAAAAAAAAAATACTTAGAATTTAATATTTAATTTTAATTTTCACATATTTACATTTTTATTGTCCCTGTTACCTACTTGAGGTAGTTTTGCATAGCAAGTCGAGGAATATTTATGATTTGCGGAGCGAAGCGACGGCGACGAGTGCCGAAACACTCATATAATAGTTTCATTGGCCATTGTCGATACCATACTCATCGTTTGCAAAAAAATGTTATTTAATTTTCACACTATAAAACAATTTTTAGTTCGTATGTAGGTGGACCGGGGTCAATTGTTGAAATTGATGAATCAAAATTCGGAAGGGGAAAATATCACAAAGGACATCACTTCAAGTTTTTGAAGTTTTTCATCAATAACTTCAAAACGAAGTTTTTCCGTGGTTCTTTTTTTTTTACATACTTATAAAACACCCTAAAACATACATTTTGGAAAAAAAAATTAAAAAAATCGATAGATTGCTAAACTAGAATCGTTCCATAATTTTAAAACTGTGTCTTGCATTGCGAAAATTGTTAGTTTATTAAATTACATTTAAATTACTGTTTAAAAATACAATATAATCAACATTTTTAGGATGAAGTCAGATGATCGTTCTTTGTCCTTAGTGCCGAAATTACACTAATTTGGGCTCGTGTACAGTAGCGTAGCAAGGGTATGGCGAACTCTGCTTACGCCAGGGTCACAAATTGCAAAGGGGCGCAAAATTGTGCAAAAGTTGTATTTTTATCCTACAGTCAAATCGAAATTTTTCTATTATAATTTTTGAAATACGTAGATGTAGTCTATTTGTACAGACTAAATTTGAATTTAATGATGAAATTATGAAAATAGCACAAGGACATTTAAATAAAAAATTTCATATGAATTTGCTACGCATAAAACGAGAAAAGTAAATTTTCAAAGTTTAAACACTGTATTAATGACTTATAAATAAAAATTGTATCCTTACAAAAAAATATCGTAACATCAAATTTTAATTTATTAAAAAGCGTTTTTTTTCTAAGTTTGCCAGGGGCGTTAGAGAGTCTTCCTACACTACTGCCCGTGTGTAAGTAAAATTAATTCCCTCCCCCGCACCCGGACTCTGCAGGGAAACCGTACCGTATTTGTAACTAAACTATTTTGAATTTCGATTATTCAGGCTGTAAAAGAAACGTTGAAGTACGATAATATGTACAAAACAAAATCAATCAATTATTTTTCAAACTCCATAAGTAACTATTATTACAAAATGGTTTTATTTTCTTGCTTTTTACATATTTTTGAAATATTACCATTGGGTAATGAGCCCGTGCGTTTGACACACGCAACACACCCGGATATTGCGGCACTGTTTATCTCGTTTTTAAAAACACGCCTTTTGATGGAACACATAAATATTTTAATTGTAGCGTATACAGTTTAGGAAATGTATTTTTCTGTTATTATATATATTTGTGGGTTTTTACTAGTCATTTTTATCATATGAATGTTTTATTTGATTAATTCCATTATTTTATTATTCGAATGATTTTTTAAATAATCGAATTGATTCGATTATTCCCATCACTAGTTAGTACATCTATTATCCACGACAATTTATATTAAATTTGTTGGTTTCTTTAATTATGAAGGACTTAGCATTGGTGGAAGGGAAAGGCAGAAGGAACAACTGCCTAAGGCCCCGTCATTTTAGGGGCTCCGCGCTAAAGTCTGCGCCTTACATGGGATTATATAATTTGCAAGCCTGTAATTTTGTTTTTAAAATTAAATAACAAAGTCCCCCCGTTATATGAAATAAAATTTGTTTTACATATTTACCTAATTAATATACATTTTATAGTAGGTAATTAAATAATAATTCAATTAGTGCGGTGTATTATTTTAATTATTTAGAGTGACAATTTTCCACGCAGGAAACATAAATACACTTCTGATTGTTGACGCTTTAATGATATTATGTCCATATTGAGGAAAAATGTTTTTAGATAAGTTATGTTAAATAGAAAAATATGTTATTTTAGTACTAAAGCGTTCTAGAAAAGTTTGTTTGCCTTAAAGAAGAGTATTATAGGGTTCCGCAAAACCTCTAGCCAGCGCCAATTATATAAATATTACTTATATCAATTAAATCTCTATTTGGTTAAAAAAAACCCTAAATATAAATCTAGTACCTAGTAGTTATTAGAAATATGTTTACATATAATAACATTTTTATTACATTTTACAAAAACTATCTATGATTTAATAAATATATATACTTTTGATTATACAAGTATATTCTAGTTAACCAACCTAATATATATATATATATATATATATATATATATATATATATCATTGAACATTCTGAGATTTGCTAATTTTTGTAGTAGAAGGTTTTTATTAAGTAAAAATAATTTTGCCTAATCTACATATCTACTCAGTACTCACATGATAAAGTTGTTTTTATCTTTTCAGAGCCATTAAAAGAAAACTCCGAAGAAAACTGAAACATTTAACTATATGAACGTATTGATACTAATTTTTATTTACATATTTATATTGTTATTATGTATTAAATTACAGTTAAAATAATAAATAAAATTATTTCCTTATATAATTGAGTGCATATAACATTTTTGCATATATTTGTGCATTTTTAATATTTGAATGCATTTTTGCATCCATATTTTCATGATTATCAATGCAATAAGTCTTGAGCCCTAGTAAAAACTTTTTACTAATACCATATATATTGTTATAGACTTGTTACTTGTTTTATATATTCATAAATTATATAGTGTATGGAATTTATGAATGTATTTTACTAGCTAGATTTATTTAGAATAAATAAAGTAATGCTTCATTATAAATATTTAATTTTACAGTGGAAAGTTTTCTTTCGTGTAAAACCAGTCTGCAATATGTCATCAAGACTTAAAGTGCTGTTAGTACGGAATAATTTCCCAAAAAAAGCCATTGATTTGTTGAGTACAAGGTATTTAAATTGTATTTATTCAATTTTCATTAAATTGTAACCATGAAATGGGCCTTGTGCCATACAGCCTATACATATAACCTAAATTTACAGGTGAATTATACCTATATAATATAGGTATAATGCACCTGTAAATGACTGTTTGGTTAGATATAATGTTAGATAGTTGGATCCTACTCGATCCTGGAGTATGAATTATTAGAATTATTTTATGTAACATAAATTACCATAAAAAAAATTCTATAATCTTAATAGTTTAAATAAAAATGAAGTAATATGTTGTAGTTCAAAACTATTTAAACAGAAATAATAAGTTTTTACTCATTTTCCTTGAGTTAAAATGTGTAAATACGTATATTTGGCACTAATGTTTGTGGTTTTAAAAGCAATTTTTAGGAGAAGGAGAAGCTTATAAACTATATAGCTTATTTAAAATAATTATAGAAATCTGATCTGATTTAGATAAGTATTATTAATATATTTTAATGTTCAGTAAACAATTTCAGATTCGACTTGGAAGTATGTAAAATGAGTAATATAAATGGTAAGTCAGTGACCACGCAAGACATTATCGATTGCATTCCTGGGAAATTTGCATTATTCTGTTTTAGTGAAATTGATGTAAATGAAGCAGTTCTGAAAGCAGCAGGTTAATATCAAAATGTTTCACTATTACTATTAATATTAGCTAATTGGCAAATTGACGTTGGATGGTCATGAAATTACTTTTTTTTTTTCATCGAGTACAATTCATGAACTGAATAAAGTTAACTTTTAATCTTTGTTTATTTTATGGACGGTAAAAATGTTTGAATACGTCCTATTTATAATTATTAAATTATTATTATAGTTCTACTTATTATGATGTATTCTAGAGATTCGTGACAGTTAATCTTTTTATTAAAAATGTATTTTCATTGTTTCTTTAGGACCCAATTTCAAAGTGGTTGGTACAATGTCGGTAGGATACAACCATGTGGATTTAACGGCTATGAAAAAATATGGAGTCCGTCTCGGATACACACCTGGGGTTTTGACAGAAACAGTGGCTGAACTCGCTGTGGGTCTCGTCATAGCCACTTCCCGGAGGTTTTTTGAAGCGAACCGTGAACTGAAAACGTTAGTGTCGTGTTAACTAAGGCATGCAATCGCGTATAAATTTAAGTTAAACCAACAATAATTTCACTACATTGATGATGCTGATTTGTTCTGAAATTCAGGCTTGGATAATAATCTTTTTATTACATTATTTCCTCTACCGAAATACTACCCAGAATGACAGGGAATGTAATCGCGAACATTTACTAATCAATAGGTCGCCAGTTTTTACTATAAAAACGTTGCGTGAGCTAAAAAAAATTATTTTAACTTTACTAATTAACTTTTTTTTAAAATTTAAGTCTTCAATTTATAAAATGTATAAAAGGTACAGGTGACAAATTATAAATATCCAAAAAAAAATTCATCAAGATTATTGTGTAGGCCTGTGTACAACATATGGTGAACCATATAAAAAACATATTAAATGTCATGTAAATGCATGTTACCAACCTGGAGGCTGGAATTCATTTTTAGCATCCTCCTAAAATATTTCAAAGGTCAAACAATTTACTATTTCCTTTAAAAGTTCTTTACGTCAAGATAACAATAAAAGAACGAAGAAAGAACTTGCTAGATTTAACAAAAATTTGAAACAGCATCACTCTGTTTTTTATTCATTGATCCCTGGATTTTCTTACATAAATTATTTTGGTAGTACAATAATGTTGGGAAAAAATATATAAATATTTCTTTTAATGATAGACAAATCGAATGATATTACTTTAATTTTACCAGTATCGAATAATATTGTTGGATTTTTTTCTTTTTATAGAGGTGGATGGAAGGAATGGAATCCCACGTGGATGTGTGGTAGAGGGATTTCAAATTCTGTTGTAGGTATCATCGGTTGCGGTAACATCGGAACATCGATTGCTGAAAAATTGAGTAAATTCAAAATTTCTCAACTATTGTATACGAGTAGATGTGAAAAGCCTGATGGTGGGTATAAACTCAATGGTATAAATCCGCCTTGCCACATTGTATAGCACTTGAACGTTTAATAATATTTGTTAGAGTTCGGGACTTTGGGTCAAATTATCATAACTATACTATGAATTATTATAATACACTATGATTGCGTACATTTATTTAATTTTAGAAGTATATTAATGTTAAATGTTTAGTGCGATTCAACTTATTCAGTTTTAAATACAGCTTTGACTCATGTCTGATTTAATTTTTGCTCTAATTATTATTATATATATCTAATCTCGTTTGACAACTACACATGTATGTCGCGTTTTGCAGTCAAAGCCCTTGGCGGACGGTTGGTCTCAGTGGATGTGTTGGTTAAGAGTAGCGATTTTATTGTGGTCGCTATGGCTCTGAACGAGGATACGAAATTTATCGTGAACAGAGATCGTATCGCCTCCATGAAACCCAATGCCATACTGGTGAACGTCGGCCGTGGAGGTTTGTATGGTTTTTAATTATATTCTTAGAGATATTAATTATTTGTGTAATTTAATTAATTAAATGTGCTTATGAACTATTTGCTTTTATATGGACTAAAAATACAGTCAATTAAACGTTCTACTGTGCGATTGATTACATTAATATTTATTAAAAAAAAAAAAATACGTACCTATGATTAAACAACGGAAACTTACACTTTTTTTTTATAAAAATATCATATTTAAAATATTCTAAAATACAAAAAATGTTTGTCATATAAATATATTTCACTCTAAAATTGTCATAGTATGTGTATATGTTACTGGAAATTTTGACAATTTAGGAAATTACGACAATTCCTAATAGCGGAAGGAAACCATATCATTGCCTAGGAGTTTTCATCCGAAGTTTATTAGGCAATGTTACCATGCATCGCTCTCTTACACGAAAGCATTGGTGATTATGATGTTGCAGATCATATAGGACCAGCTAAACTTTGTAACTATTAGAACAAACTAACTCGCAACGGCAACATGCTAAAAAACCATAATTGTCAACCACCAACTGCAGTGCATTTTATAAGGAATTTTCTCTGGGTGACAAAAAATGTTTTTCTCAACATAGTCAATGTAATACCATAGTACGATTATAGTATTACACGTTTGTTTCGCATTATTTCGCCCAATTTTTCAAAATATTATCGACAAAATATAATCACTGGGCGACATTTGTGTCACCTAGTTAACTAGTTAAAAAATGCACTGACCAACTGTCAATATTGTCCGTGTTCTAAAAATATCAGGTGGGGAAATTACTGATATCTATAATAGGAGAGAGTTTGTTAATAGAATAATTAATAAATTACATACTATGTGGGGTGACGTTAAATTAGTTTACGGAAAACCAAGACATGGTCACTCAGGTATAGAACGTGCGAACCGAGACGTGGAAGATATGTTGGTTGATAACATGAATGGCGAAAACCAAATAAACATATTGACTATCTGGATTAATAATATTCTTATTTAGTTGATTAACAAAAACAAAATATAGGTACTTAATGCGTGTCAATCATATGGTATGCTCACAATGTAGAAAAACAGGCTCAAAAAATGATTAAAACATCAAATAGAAAATATAATGAATATAGTGTTGGAACCACAGTACGTCTGAGCATTCCTGATGCAGATCGCGATTGTGAATCACCGAGAAATTACACTAATATTAGCACCTTAATCATCTTCGTATTTAAACGCTTAGGTAATAAAAATACATTTTTTTTAAATCGTAGACACCGAAAGTGGATTTTTAAAACATATGTACACGAGATTGGAAATAAATCCTTGCAAAGCAAATTTATTGGATTCAACTATTGTTTTAGAATCGACAGGTTATGTGGAAAAACTAATATCACTTCGACGGGAGACAGCTACTCTTTACAACACTTGATTGTTTATTGATTATTTAATAGGGTTATTTATTTATTTAAGGTGGATAATTAATAATTGTGTTTGATAAAAGTATTATTTAAATTAGATATATTAAATTTAATTATATAAAAAAAATATGGCATCTTTGCCTGATATCCGTAGGAAATGACAACATATACTACTAGTCTATGATATAATTTCTTTCCGCTATTAGGAATTGTCATAATTTCTTAGGAACGGTCATCATTTATTAAATGTTAATATTTCCTGTAGCATATACAATACACGAGTAATAATAAAACGAGTATGAACGATGAACAGCTATATCAATGGTAAATTCGAAAATATTGACGGTTAATGGTATGGTAATTAATAATAGGTTCCATTATTTGCTATGGGTAAAATCGCAATTTCCGAATAAACCCTTTTTAAATACGGACCCGCAATTATTGATATTCTGATATAATATTTTTCAATGAATCTGTATGTAACGGTTTTTATTTAAAACTTATTTCGTAGAACTGATTGATCAAGACGCTTTGGTCGAAGCGCTACAAGAAAAGAGGATCAGAGGCGCTGGATTGGACGTAATGACGCCCGAACCGTTACCGCTTGACCATCCTCTGATGACTATGGACAATGTTTGTATGTATAATGTTGTTTCCATTATAACTATACGACATTCGTATATCTAATGTTCGATAGGTAATTTCCATTAATTTTGTCGTTTGCAGTACTGTTGCCGCATATAGGATCCTCGACATTGGAAACAGAGGATGAAATGGCCATGTTGACCGCGCAAAATATATTGGCCGTTTTGGATGGCAAACCTATGCCTTGTGAAGTGATTTTATAGACTCTAGTGTAGGGTTGCCATACGTCCTGGAAAACTGGGATTGTCACCAGTTTTGGATTTCGCGTCCCGGCGTCCCGAAAAATGTTTTCGGAACGTCCATATGTCCCGGCTTAGACGTTTAGAGGAAATGTAGTATTGTTTAATTTTTAATTTCGATCATTTTATCTCAAAGTACATTTTTAATCGTAATCGATCAACAATATATAATAAAAACATAATTTGTAATATACACATATAATATATACCTAATATATTTTATTTTATAAAAAATTTTTTAAATATTATATTACCGGCCATTAATGGTTCTCTTCAGTGGCGTATTATATATACTTTTGTATGGGGTAGATCAGGGGGATCATTTGTAAACAAATCATTATTTTTTTTTTATTTACGTTTCTAAAGCTCTCACACTAAGAACATTATTTTGTAACATTTAAAAAAAGGCCTAGGGGGAATCTGACCTCCACCCCCCCCCCTTGTATACGCCACTGGTCCTCTCAATATATTAAAAGTTATATAAAAAGTATATTACTCAATCTCAATACTGTGTTTGTGTTGTCCCGGTTTCACCTTATAAATTTATGGCATCCCTACTCTAGTGGTATCCGGTTGTTAGCTAATGTCACGAATGCTTATATTTAATATATGTAATATGAAAAAGGTATACGAGTTGTAATTAAAGATCTAACAGTTTTAATAATTTTACTCTTTTAATTTAATAATCACGATTTTTTTTTCATATATACATAAATACATGTGTAAAGTTCGTGTACTAAAATTATAGTTTTTTTAAATTTTATTTTATTTTTCTTACGAAAATAACTGTAACATTTTATTTAAATTGAATACACCATACGAATACTAAGTGTTATTTAATTTTTTTTTTAATTAAGATAATACATAATGTATTTAATCGTTTTGATATTAAAAATTGATTTAACTCATTATGCAGTAAGATATCACGTTTTCACAGGCAGCGTAATATTATTTGCACTTATTAACATCGATTGTCCCCTGAAAATATTCTTATTATTTAAATTAGGTTACAAACGGTAGGTAGATAATATAGGTTTACGCGTTACAAATACATTTTTGCTCATACTTGGAATTGGAATTGATTAATCTTTTGGTTTAACCTGATGTGCAAGTAAAACATGGGTTTGTTCTGAAGGAATCGAATACTGAAGTTCAGCATACAGTCGACAGATTTGTTAGTGTCATTTTGGTGAAACGTAATTTACATATTAGCTGTGATTCGAATATGTTTGAGTCATGCAACACATAACTAAAATACAGTTTAACCTCTATATTTAATTTGTCCCTATTAAAAACGTGAAATAGCAACAATGAAACGCGACGTAACTATAAATAATAACATACAGCGCTCAAATTGGGGGTCGCGCAGGGGAACGGAGTTCCTTTTTTTTTTTTTATGCGCATCTCAACTATATTTTTCCACTGGAACGGGGAGACACCCTTTCCTAACACCCTAACCTAACTATTGTCAAAATAATTTTTATTAAAGTATGGATTTCAATTTACGTCAATTTTATAAATATTATGATTTATAATATCAAAACTATTTTTGATATTTGTTTAGTAACACGTTGAGATCCACTAGTAGTACACTTATCAGTAACCAGTCTATGTTAGCCGAAATTACGGCGTCGTCGTTTCAGGAAAAATATAAATAGTAATGTCTGGTATATACAAATATAATTTACTATATACTTTATTCATTGTATGGTTTGTTATTAATATTATAGAAATTACTTGGAATTTAAATATTTGTGTTAATTTTTAACCGTACCATTTTTACAAAAGAATCATTAGCACAATTTTTCTGATGCTTTGCAATCAACTAGGAATTAGGTATTAATTGTCTTAACAGATAAACAATTATATCATTTGATAAAAAAGCAACAATATTTACACGGTTTAAATGAGCAACTCCTTCAAGATAATATACATAGTTGTGCCGCCGCTTTACCTACCTTGCGCCACGACTGTGGCGCTGGATAATCTAAAATCAAAAACTCATAATTACGAATATTGATTTTTGAATCATATCTATTTTTTAAAGCCATATGTATTCAACATTTATATAAAAAAAATAATAAATTCAAAATTACCAAATATTCATTTAAGTATAAAAGTAGCTTAGTGGATTAAATTTGGAAGAACAATAATACAGAATGAATTAGTTGTAATATCAAGGGAGTTATAAGAGTATTCACAATGTTATTTAATTTTTTTATTTGTATTAGTTTAAAAACCAATTTATGCTGTCATTTTTACAGTTTAAAATACAATTTAATGGGAACAATTTTATGGACTATAATTAACTTAAAAATAATTAATAAAATAATTAACAATCTTTGATGCAAATTAAATTAAATTAATTTATAAATTATAAATTGAACTTCTAAAATGTAAATTATAATACCACATACAACATATATCACAAGAAATTAAAAAAATTCTTTTACAACTAAAAGTAAGTAGGTAATACATATTTTTACAAATTTGATCATGAAATTCAACCATCGTTTAAAACAAAATAAAAAAATGAATTATTATACTTAAGTATATTTAAATAAATATATTTACATATAGATATACATCATATAGAATTCAACTCTTTGATAAGATTAACAATTTCGGTTGCTGTCGTATAATGTTTACAGTAGGTATGTTCTAAACATTGATTAATGTAAACAGAAGCTCTAAAGTTTTTATCCAGAACAATACATTTGTTTGCTATAGGAATACCATATATATCTATTATCATATGAGAGATAACATACCGCAGTGGATTAGTAACAATACTTAAGCTCCACGAAGGCATTGTTTTTGAAAGTTCAGACATCAATTCTTTCAAGTTATTCTTTTCATAAGCTGCACCTTCTCTAATAGGTTCTACTTTATAATCAACATCTAAATTTTCACAAAAGTAATTTGCATTGAATCTTGATTTAGTTTCAACATCTTTTACAATAGGCGTTATTGTTACCATAGAGGGAGGGACTGATTCAGAGTAATTTTTATGGAATACAGAAAGAGGTTCATCTAGAACTGTCTTTTTAAGAGTATCAATTGATATATTAAAACGTTTTGAAAGGAGAAAAATTTCACGTTCTACACGCGATTCTAATTTAGCTTCAACAGATTGTTCATATAATTCTGAAGAATGTTTGATCACCTTTTTTGACATACATTTTTGAAATATTTGAGGTGATATCTTAGCACTAGGTACTAATGATCTTGAAATATCATTGGTTTTCTTTAGAGGAGATTCCATTTCGTTTAAATCTGGTTCAGGTGATTTTCTTTTAATGCCACTGTTGGTTGATTCTCTACATTGACGACTAATGGCTTCAGACAGTATGGCCATTCCATAATTTATTTCAGAGCTAATCATAGGATTTGATATATAATTTGAATCATCAACATTTAAATGGGAATGTTGATCATTATCATTGGACAATACACTATTGGATACTGTAGGTATAGTAATTTCAGAAGAACTCTCAGTTTCTGCAGTATATGGCATATTATTTTTGGATTTAACACCTACAGTTTCTGAGATATTATCATTCCTCAAACCTATGGGTTTTGTGGAAGTAATATTATTTGTAATTGATATGTTTTCATGGTGTTCTGTCTCAGGAATATTTGTTATTGAATTATTTAGATCAATATCTGTATTTAAACTACCAATCAAATCTGGATTCTTAATGTTTATATTTAATTTTTTTTTTCGCTTTACTTTAACATTTTTACGAATTATATTTTTCTGAGTTTTCAAAACATTATCAGACAATGTAGCACTATTATTAAAATTTTGTTTTGAATCATCCATTGAAACATTATTATTGGATTTTAACATGTTATGTGATAATAATTTGTTTCCACTCCATTCATCACACCACTTATTTTTAATTTTTGGTGGTTTATTATCATTTCCAGACATTACAGTATCATCAGATTTTTCAGAAAAATCAGGCTTTGGACATTGTGGAATATTTTCATGAACTACAGACAGTTTTCTGGATTGATTCAACTGATTATTATTTTTCAGCATCATGGTATCATCTCCAGATTTTTCGGACGAAACTATGTTTGGAAAATATTTTATATTTTCCAAAACTACAGACAGTTTTTTAGATCGATTTAAATAACAATCACCTTTTAAAAGATCGATATCAGATTCTGAAATTTTTCTTTTAAAAGGACGTCCAAAATGACGAGAAATTATTAAATCATTATTTCCTTCAAGCTTGTAAGGTGGATTATTTTTATTTATTATAGGTTTTTTCTTCATGTCAACTATGGGCTTTGTAGAACTTTTAATTTTAGAAGTTTTTTGTGGTACAATTTTATTGCTAAATTCAAGTACATTAGATTCATTATTTTTATTATGATTAAAATTTTTTACTTTAGATATATTTTTAGTAGATTTAGGCGCTTCACTTTGATAGGCTTGTGATACTACAAAATTTATAGTATTTTCAATTTTATCAGATACAGAATTTTTATTTATATTATCTATAGCCAATTTTTTTTCATTACAAATAACAGGTCTAGAGGTTTTAGTTTTAGAAACTTTTGATGATATAGATTTATCACTGCTTACATGTTCATTAGAAGTTTTATTTTTATTTGTATTGTTTAACATGGAGCTTTTTTTTTTGAAAGAGACAGATTTTGCAGCTTGTTTTTTAGACATCTTATCTGATACAATGTTATTGCTTTTTTCAAGTTTATCAGTTGAATTATCTTTATTTAAATTAGTCATAGCAAAATCTTCTAAAATAGTATCAGTTTTACTAGTTTTTAATGAATTTGGTTTAGAAATATTTACTTTATTTTTTACAAAAAGGTTTTGAGAACAATTGGATAACTCACTGGGTTCACTATATGTTGAATTGGTTTCTGCAGACTTTGTAGAAGCAGAAATTTCATTTTTTTTTCTTTTAGTTTCTTTTTTTTGAGGAGTTATAGATTTTTCCGGTTCGATTTTGCTAAATTTCTGTTTTTTGCAAGTAATTTTTTGTTTTTTATTAGTTCCTAATTGTCCACCATTTTTAATATACATGTTGTTTTGATGTGAATATTTTTTAGAAATCCTAATAGATCGTTTTGTTTGTATAGATTTTTTACTTACATTAGTTTTTTTTGAAGTCATAGTATTAATACTTTCAGTATTGAATGTCGGTGTTTCATCAAAGCGTAGTAATTTAACAGCACAGTCAAAGTTCATTTCAGCAATTTGTTTAATAATCACTTGCGATTGAATACATCCAAGACATCTAAATTCAAAGTTTAATAATTAATGAAATTATTTTAATTTATAAGCTTATAATTTAGTTATGGTATACCAATTTGAAATATCCAGGGTAAGATTCAAAACTAAAAGTTTACTTTTGGTGACACTACGATTATCTACTTAACTCATACCTAAAAAAATAAAATTAAAATAATAATAAATATCAATGCATAAAATGGTAAATGCCACACGGGAAATTGTTTTTACTTCCTGAAAATTATATTATATATTATTATATCATTACTTCATATACTTCAAAGAATTTAAAGATATTTATAATTTTGTGGAGAGTAAATATAAATTTAAATTTTTTATTATGTTATATAAATTCAAAATGAGTATTATTCGTTAACATGTACTTGAAATTGTATACATTTAAAAACTAGTATAAAGCTATTAATAAATAAAAAAAGTAAACAATTAAAAATATACAGTGGGTTCCGCTTAATATGGGAAAAATGATCTGGTCTCAAATCCAATGTATACTAACAAGGTCAAAAAATTCCATATAATATGAGCACTCGGTTCAATCTAGAAACAAAATAAGCTTGGTATATTAACAATATACAGATTGTTAAGCGACCAACTGACAATATCGTAACATCAAAATTAAGATATTTTTCAAATTTAAGTAAATTTTGATTGACAAAACCAAATACTAAACAATCTTGTTGAAAATCTAAAACAATGTAATTATTAAAACTGTAAGTCAATGATGTCAATGAATGTATTTCAACAAGAGGTTGTAGAATTTGATAAATATTAATGCAGCACAAAACAATAAATATTTTACTCAGAACCAAATGGATACTAATAAAAATTAGTAAAGGAATTATGACTGGAAGTTGAATACAAAATTGCTAATGAAAATGATAGAATCATAGTTAATGCTTAATAATTGTAACTAAAGATTGCATGTTATAAATATTGTTAAAATTATACTAATAAAAAACGGTATTATGGTGGTACCAATTTATTACTATAATGTATACAAACCTCTCTAGAGCGAACACATGCTCATGGTAAACATGAAATCCATTGCACAAACTTCATAATAGCCGTTAGAAACATAGCAAAGAAGTCATGAAGACTGATTAAGGAAATCGGAAATTAAATATATATGACGAATATCGAGGAAATAACAAAAGTAAAAAGTGAATATGAACGTGAAAAATTCATAAATGGTTTAAAAATATTTGAATACTAAACTATATATATAGTACAAAAAATAACAATATTTGTGTTATCACTACTAGTGCATTGTACTGTTATCACATTTGATAATGGTATTTTTTCCATAGAGGAATACTTTATGATTTTTTCATAGCTACTGATCATAATAAATAGTTGTAACACTGGTGCAATAAGAAAACAAACATGTACACCATGTATGCGGTAACATGGGATGAACAAGTGATTACAAACTACTAAAAGCCACAATCCACAAATGTTGTAATTTATAACTAGTAATAAATATTAAAACAAGACAATAATTTTATAATATTCTTTGTTTTTAAAGTTTGTACGAGAAAGTTTTTTTCATACATTATTTTTAATTTAAAAAATATATTTTCATATACATTTAACAATTGAGTGGTATGGTCATTATCATTTGTAGGTAAACTTGCAAATTAAGATATAATTCTTCCCGGAAAATATTAACAATTTCTCTAGTTGGAAAACCCATGTAAATACGAACAATTAAAAGTTACATTAAATAATATATTACCTCTACTCAGATAATAAGAATTATATAACACAGAATTAACTAAAAAAATCATCATAAAACATGTAATTTTAAAAAATTGATTTTTCTATTAATTACATTAATTGTTATTATAAGCATCACAAAATATTTTTTACCTTAGGGTTTTTGGATAGGTAACACCACAAATATTGACAATTTCTTGATTAAAACAGAAAATTCCATAGCATAGTTCATTCCATCATTCTATAGCAATGTCAATGTACAAACTGAGGATGGATAATGAACTATTTATTAAAGCACACAATCATTTTTTGATCAGCGTTAATGACACAAATTTCGTCAATTATCGCCACAAACATAACCCACGTATTAATGTATTTTCTTTCAGTTTTACATATATTTAATGCACCGTGTAAGCGGTGTAGACATTTTTTAGATAGTTTAAAACTGAAATATAATAATAATGTGGGTTCTCGAGTTACGGAAAACTTGGAAAATTAAAACAATATTTTCCTGAAAATAGTGTTATCTTTTAGAAAATAACATTATAATCAAGCACCAACTCTGTTAACATCAGTGTTCAATTGATAATGAAATCTGTCGGTCGAATGTTGGTTTGGTATTATTGATGAACAAAAATAATTGTACATAAACAATGATACTAACATACGTACCTACAGCAGCATATCCAAACTATTTACGAATTATCATCATCTAATCATTACTATTTTTGGGAATGTACTACTCACGTAGTTCATAAATTTACGTAGTTCCGATTTTACGTGAATAATTTTTAAAATAAATTAATCCAGCCGCTCTAGTGACGATGACGTAAAAATCGCACGTGTGAATTGTTCTGCACTGTAGCGGCGACAACGGCGACTGCGACGATTGTCACGTTTCAACGCATGGTGCCCTGTTACCGCGGTATCAAACTTAACCCTCGGCATTCGGTTTAATCCGAGTTTAAACTTTTCCTGTGGCCAACTTTACTATTACGGACTAATCTCGGTCCGAATTCTGCGCGGTTGTGGGTCGAGATTATCTGCGACCAGCACCGCGGGCCACGTGGGGACGTGTGAAACCATAATGGACAGGTTAGCAGCCGCTCGACGTTGACGTACCAGGGTACCAAGAGTTTGGTAACTGACTACGATCGACAGACCGGACGAGTGCTTAGTAGAAGCGTACGTTCTCGCCGCGTACGTTTACGTTTACGTCAGTCCTTCGCTCTCGTTTATTCTAGAAGTGAGAATTTCGACTCAATTTAATAATTTAATTCACTTGAGTCATTTCGTTCCAATTATTTGATTCAGTGAGTCAACTCCTTCAATAAATTCTTATCAACTATATCGTCGGTTCCCAACCATTTTTGATTTTCGAAATCAATTTTGATATTGTCTTACCGTTTGCATGGAACACGTTATCAAATCATTATCGTCGTGTTTATTTAATCACAAATTGGGTACTTAAAGATTAAATAACATGTTTGTATAATCTGTATAATCTGTACTTAGGAGTACAGTGTTACGATATCGTAATACAGAGTGCGGCTAATGGACTCCCACATTTCTTAAAATAAAAATTATTTATTAAAAGTGTATAAGGTATTTTTTTAAAGTTATTTTTTAAAAATTATATCGTTTAAATTATGGAATTGACGAGTGATCCAAAAGCAAATTATTGTTTTCGAAAAGAATGCAATGGAAACTGCGACAATACTTTCAGGTGCTCCACAGACTTTGGACGTACAGTTGAATTCTAAGGCATTGCAAATCTTGTTGTTCTTAAATTGTTTGAGCAATTTAAACTCGTTTTTAGATCAGAAATCCCATTAATTGGGATTTAAATTGAAACGAGAGCAAAATGCTCTCTACGTTGCAGTCATACACTCAGAGTATTTGAAAAATGGTTCGATAACGAAACTACAATTTACACAGGATCACGAAATGGCGAAGACTAAAAACTTTATGAATTTCATCATCTAAGACCTGGTACAAACCGAATCATTTAAGTGTAATGTAACAGAATTCATGTTCACTTGAATGTTGTAACTAGGAATGGGCACTTTCCCGGGAAAGTAAAATCATGAACATGTCCGATAAAAGTTTCTGGGAGTATTCCCCATGTCAGAAAAGTTTAGGAAAAGTTTGTTTTAATAAAATTATCTTTCATATTGACTAATTATGGCGTTTTAAAATAGTAGAGACATTCAATAAACAACTGACAAGTTATACCAAGCACATTATGATATTTTATATTATGTACACATATTTACATACCACATACGCTGGTTGTTGACGTCGTTGTACGCGATAAGGTTATATTTTCTCAGTTATTATTATTTAAAACAAAAAAAAAACTATGAGATAAAATAAGAAGTATTCGTTGAATATACAATCAGGAAATCAATAAAATTATAAAATCAATAACTACAGGTTTTGATACACCAAATTGATCTTTTCTTTGAATTAATTTTCTGACTCATTCTCTCCTATTTTTCACTATACACTTTTTTTGTTTTAAAACTATTATTTTACCAATAACTCTAATCATAGTATAAATTAATTCTTAAGACATGATTTTAAGATTTGGAAAATTAAAATTGTAATATAAATTTACACAAAAAAAAAAGTACTAGATCAGATAGAATTTAACATAAAATATTTATAGAAAATATTAGCATAAAACAATAGCTGGTGTTGCATGTAGGAACTGTCATAAAATCAGATAATAGTACTATCGCCATAGGCTTGCGCAGTGTTTCAATTCGAGGGCAGCGAATATTTTTACCGTCCCATACATGAGTATTAAGTTAACATTTTTAAGCTCAAATTTAAGCTTCAAAGCCTATTTAAAGTTTAAACATAGAAAAGATTAGCTTGGTAGCAATACACTTTTTGGATAACCAACTTATTTTGTATTAAGCATTACCGGTGTGACGGCCCAGCTTGACCAGTTCGGCCCTTACAAATATATTCAACCTGTCCAGAGACAGTAAGAGCACACCTTGCTGCCCCTGTGCGCATGCCTATGACTGCCGCCGTGTAAACCCACCTTAAAACTAATAATTTTTATATAAGGGAAAGTTGGAAAAGTAGTCTGAAAGAAAATTCCCGGGAAAATAATTTTTCCCAGGAACTTTTACCGGAAACATTTCCAATGGGGCATCACTAGTTGTAACACATTATCGTGTGGAACAACGGCGTCGAACAATACGGTGATACACGACTGCGGATGGTTCTTATCGGGGCAACCTTTTTAATCGAAATTATAGTTTATCAACTGACTCCCGAATATTACACTATTGCGGACACATGTTGTCAATTTTAAAAATATAACTTGGATAATGTGGGAATGTGGAAATTCTGAGCGTATTAAGTTTAGTATGCGTTACAAGTCATTTTTGTTAAATACTACAGTTAAAAGAAATTAAATTAAAAAAGTTTAAAAGAAACTCAAAGCGAAACTGAGACAATTATTTCATCCATAAACAAAGGTCAAGAAAAATGGGTGGTTAAAAAAGATTTAGACAGAATCAACCTAACTGTTCAGAGCTAAAATGATTATAAAAATCCCCAAAACGTGATACAATATTTAAAAAAAATTAGTTGTCATTACAGGGGAAAAAAAATATAAATTTTTAACTTTAAATGTTTATATTGTATATTATTATATTAATAAACTGCGTCGCACAACTTGGCAACGTTTCATTAAATTTCGACCGCATTCGTGTCATTTTTTGAGTGTAAAATAATACCTTTTGTAATATAATGATCGTTCGCAATCGGGTTGCAATAAAGGTAAAGCGTCCGCAGTCTACCGTTGTACACATTAACATTTGTTAGTATTTTTCCGTATCATCGGAACGAATTTTAGCCGTTAAATCTTGTATTTCAACCAACACAGTTAGACCGAAAACATTACAATCAAAAATATACGAGCTGAATACCGGATAATCATTTGAATATAATATAATCATTTAATTAAGATATAATATAATACGTATGTGTTCGGCTCTCGTTGATATCGGGAAGAGAAAGTGGTGGCGGTAGCCAAACGCGTAGCGCCCCACGGCTGGGGCCCTGATACGGTCCATTGCATTTAGTACACGGCATTGATTATAGAAGTGTCTAGAATAGAATATACAACAGTAATTGTATGAAGTGGTATGCGGTTACACGGTACCCGGTCACCGGCGGTTTCGCCGACGCGGCTGCGGTTACCTGGTGCGCTGGCCCGTCGGATGCGGAACCCGACCACGGCCACTGGTCCAGTCTTCACGCGCCCAGGACGCGTACCTTTAAGAGAGGTTCCGCAGTACAAGGATCGCATGCGGATCACCGCCGTCGTCGATTCCGAAAAACCAAACCAAACTGTACACGTGCAGGCGGCCAAGCGTGCATAAGACCCTGGTCGCTCGGCTTGTCACTTTTTCACCATCGACATTCATTCCGCCGTAACGCCGTAATCGTATCCGCCCATATTGTTGCCGCCGTCGTCGTCGTGTTCTGCGCGCGTTTTTATGGTAATATTACTTCATATTACTCTTACATAGGCTCCGTTAAAAACATTTTAGGGTGGGCGGGTCAAGTGCTCAGTAGTTTTGAACAAAGAGATTCACGAGAATCAGTATATGTAATAATATAATACAATATAATATAATATAATATAATATAATAAATATATAAATATAAATATAATATAATATAATAATATAATGGCGAATACAAGTGTTTAGAAACGTACTTTATGTCTTTATAAACTGTTTTAAACCATCAATGTAATAATTACTATATAAGTATATAAGTATATATAAGTACTATAAGATATCATGGTTTAAAGTTCTATTAAATAGCAAGATTATATTATATAACTGAATAAAAAGACAAAGTATAAGTATCGGTTTACCTAAGCACAGAATAATTTATATTACAAGGCCTGTAATTACAAAAAATGGCTAAATTAACTAAACTTAAGCGGTGTCTTCAAAAAATTAATTTTGTTAAGAGTAGGTACATTATTTCATTCTAAAAAGCGGTTAACGTTTTTGGAAAAGTTCATTAAATATAAAATACTATCATGAAAAATCATTTAAATGTGAAAAAATATCTAAAGTAAGACACTTACAACCACTAAAAACATAATCTTATAAATTGCATAGGTTATTGCATATCTCATGAAGAACTCAAGAACTATCTCAACTAAGAATAAATTTGTTATTTATACTCAAGCTCATTATTACAATTTGTTTATACAAAAATAAATAAATAATATTGAAAATCACAACGATACACGCGTTCCACACAAATAAATAATCAATTGTTTGTAGTTACTACGAATATTGACAACAGTCGGACACTGTAAAATCTAAATATTATAGAATAATTAGACTTAAGTAATATATATTACTTACACTTTTAAGTCTATGCTTCGTTTGACTATAGATCTTAGTTTAACTTTTATCTATGATTTAACACATTGTCGTTAAATGGTGCGAAGAAATCAAGAAATTTTGTTCTGAAAACTATTGTTGAGTTTGGGGTGATTACCCAATGTCTGTCCAGTTCCTTATAAAAAGGAATTCGTTCCGTTCCTCGTTCTTTTTTTAAAAAAAAGAATTAGTTCCTTTCCTTGTTCCTTAAAAAAAAATAATTTGTTCCTTTGTTATTCCTTTGAAAAACGAACAAGTTCCTTTTTAGCTAAAAATAAAATAAAATTTTTTATTTAAACATCAATATTTTTTATTCGTATATTATAGTTAACTTTTTAATTATATGTTTATGTACAAGTACTTACTCGTATTATAAATAGTTGAATATTAGTTAGGTACTACTTAGTCCCAACCAGCATCATAAATGATTTTATTGTTCAATGTTCGCAGAACATGTTATTTTCAGTCGCGATAAGAACGATTTATATTTGTTTATATATATTAGGCGGCGTATCCAGGAACTTTTTATGGGGGGGGAGGGGGAGTGTTCAGCAAATTTAAACTTACTATTTGTAAAAATATAGCATACGTTAAAACAATAAAGTTAATCAATTTACTGTGTTTAAACAAATGCAAAATATTAAATATTATTAATAAAATACATAATATATATTATATTCGAATTTCCAGGGTTAAAATAGTTATCACCTAATTACAATACTATACTAATTTTTCTTTTTCTTTTTGCCAATTTATCCAACAATTCTTCTGGATTAACTTCAATTGTTCTGTCAATATTTAGCTGTTTCATATTATTATTATTTATTAACTCCCATTCGGGCTAAGAGTATACATAAATGATACGGGCGCATGTAAACTCCGTCACAGGTATCTATTTTTACTGTAAGCTTCGCCAGAAAAAAACAGGTATAATTGGGTTCATGTAAACTCCGTCAGTAAAGAAAATAAGTAGTAGTATAAAATTAATATGATATATTATTAAAAAAAAATTATAATATAATATCATATCATATTGTTCACATTAAATGTTTAAATCATACTAAAAAAATCATAATAAATAATCGCTATATCTTATATTCCAAAAATATATAGTTATGCCATGTATGTAAATTTAAATAATGTGATACAATTTGTAAATATTCTACTCCACTAGTGTACCTATTTGTAGCAACCTGTAACACTGTCTTTTTTTTTTATTTCGAATTTTTTACCTTATTTACTTGAGATATTTAGTTATTTAGACATTTAATTTTATATAAGTATGGGTTTGAAATTCGGTATGAATTTTACTAAAAATATGAATTTTATAAAATTAATTTCTTAGATGAATATGAAAGGATTGACAGCTAAAACAAAAAAAAAAAAAACTGACGGAGTTTACATTAGACCTTTTATTACCTTTTTAATTTAACCGATATTCTGACGGAGCTTACAATCACCCAATGATACTATACAAGTTAATTTACTATCTAAGGTTTATGGGGGGTTCTGACCCTCAACCTCCCCATGGATACGCCACTGATAAATATTGATATACAATGGTGGGCAGTAACTTGTTAAAAAGTTAAAGTTAAGTTAATAAGTTAAATTTTTTAAACTTTTTAACTTAACTAGTTAGTTATTTTTGTTTTTAACTTATTAACTTATTCAGTTAATTTTTTTATTGTTTTTACTTATCTTTTTATAGTTAATTAACGATATTGTACAGTTAAGTTAATTTTAATTTTTTTTTTTTTATCACGTGGAACCATTAGACAAAACTTATTCTTTCGATTTTGGGTTTGACTCTATAGTTAGTTCTAAAAACAGGATTAAAAATAAATAGCATAGTCTTTTAAAAGTGTAAAGTTAAAATTGGATATTAATAACACAGGTACCTGCTGGTAAATACAACATGGGGAAATACTAACTCGAGAGGACTCCGAGGCTACCGCCCCGGCTAGACTCCCTCTTAATCCAGCCTTGCTACTACTTAATTTTTACTAAAAACTAATAACCTAACCTTTTGAATTATAAAAATAAGATATAAAATATAAAGTATAAAAAACATCGTAGTAAAAAAATGCTTAAATAGTTAATATTCAAAATTAAATAGTTAGGGCCTCGTACCCATCGGCTTTAATAAAATGAAACATTTTATAATTAGCTGCATTTATTTTAGTTTTAGTTACATATAATAAAAATGCAAAATTAAATACTATTTTCCGCCATTCAAAAATTACCGCCCTAAGCACTGGTTTATAATGTTTACTGGAAAATACGGCACTGGCCTCACTAATTTCCTAATTAAATTTCTTAAGACTACAACAATATTGATTATTAGAACATGGAATTCTTATTGTTCGAATATTAATTTTATCAGATCATAAATAGTACTAAATATTTAATGAAATACAGATATTTTCAAAACTTCCGCTAAGTTAAACAAATATTTAAATAATGCTTTTGTATTTGCGTACTTATTTAAGATTTTTTATACCATTTTATTTATTTGAAATTTTATGTGATTTCCGTTACTTGTAGTTACAAGGCGCTCTAAAAATAACATTTGTAATGATAAAATTGTGAAAATTAACATAAAATTAAAATATCTAAATAAATAAGAATTATATAAATTGCAATACATTACTGCTTTATAGAAACAAAGTTATGGATATTATTTCAAAAATATTTTTATTTTAGGTAAACTACGATTTTACATAAATTTAAAGAAAATTATGAATATTCCTTACAAAAAAATAATTATATAAAAAATTATTATTAAACTTTGGTAAACACTTGGACAACAAATATCTATCGAAGTATTGAAGCTCTGATCTAAAGCTAATTTAGTTCCAAATAATTTATTATGTCTAAACAAGTTTTCAATTTCTTCAGTGTGTTTTCATGTGTGGAATTTGAAAATATATTTACAAAAACAATTATTATATGATGCATAACAATTGCATAAAAAGATGCATAAAAAATTAATAAAATTAAAAGAATCATTATTTTAAATTCTATTGAATTGAATTCGTCTTTCTTGATTTCAAAAATCTGAAAAATTAATAAAAGCTATCATTAAAGTTTTATTGATAAAAATTAATAAACATAATTCATTAGTTTTACTTTTCGATTAAGTAGCATATAGAAATTATTTTCTTATAAACTATTCATTTCCAACCAATTATAAACAATATTTAAAATTAAAAAAAACTAATATTGTTTATTTTTAGCCAATGTTCTAACGATTTTTTTCGCTAAAAACTTCAGAAATCAATAATTTACGGATATATGATCATTTGTTCGAAATTGTCATCATTTTAAATGTTACAGGCAAATCTGTTTGGTTTAAATCATTTGTCGGAAAATGCTGCTGCATAATGAATGTATTGGGTGTTGGCTGAATTGGATTGGGTAAAACTTCAGGTGTACAAATCTTAAGTTCTTGCCGTAGCCATGGTTTTCTTGGATCCCGATGGCTCATATGATGTGGTACTTCTGGTGTTACTGCTGAATCGACAACAACTGCGTGAATAGGGGTAGGATCATTTGTTGCTGATATTATACTACGTACAAAACGTGGATCATTAATTCCCATCTATTTAAAAAATACGAATTTAGACTACTAGTTCGAGTTGAATTTGATAAACATGTTTACTGTTGGTGGGATTCTAGTGTACTCGGGTATTGTTACGGCAACCAATATTAACTGATATTTCATTATTTAGTGATAAACGATAAGAAAAACTTCTACTTGAACGTCCCTTAGTGATCAGATTGATTGTTGTATAAGGGTTTAATTCGAGTTTCTTGATACCGTGATATCACCACGGTAATTTGACTCTAATATGAATAGCTGAGCAATTCTTCAATATTACTTTCTATACGATATAAACCTGTTATTTTAACCGTCTGAAAAATAAATAAATATTTGTTATAAATAAAGAATAATATACATTATACCAGGGACTGGGACCTTTTGATTTTTACTGTTTCGGTTCTCAATAATTTCATTAAAAGGTTCTGGTTTCGGTTCCAGGTTTTTGAAAAATGTAAAATAAGGGTTAAGGTTAGGGTTCCAATATTATAGGGTTCTAAATGTAATTTTTTTTACATTCGTTTGGATTTATTTGGTAGTATTTTTTGATACACTTTTAACTAATTATATATATATATACATCCGTCATAATGCACATTACAAATATACTAAACATTATGCAATATGGCAAAATATATAAAAATATATTAATATTGTAAATATTAATTGTAATAAATTAGTTTATTTTAAATTAAATATTTTTACTAGTAACATAATATATATTATATAAATTATGTATGTTATACCAGAAGTCAACACAAATAAATAATAATTATTTTTAAATTTCATACAATTTGTAACAACAACTGTATACTTCAAAATAATAATAAAAATAAAATTATTAGGATTTGTAATATCTGATATTTTTCATTTTATAATAAAAGTTTTGGTTCGGTTCCGATTTCCAATATTTTAATGGTTTTTGGGTTCCAGAACAGGTTCTTTTCGGTTAGGTTCCAGTTCCTGCAGTATACTATGTGTATAAAATTATTTATTATAAATAAATATACATTATTTAGTTTAAGTTTATTTAAAATTTAATTGTGATAATTTTATATAGGTATTAAAAAAATGTATGAAAATTAAAATCAGTCCGTCTGGCCGATTTCCTTCATTTTTTTTTCAATGAAAGATATTTAGACACAGATATGTCATCAATCATTGAAATTTATTCAACTCCCATCAACGAGATTCTTCCCAGTACATTTTTTATGGGACATATTCACTCAAGAAATCCGAATCCTCATAGCTCCTCTTTTAATGAATAGATCTTGATCGTTTCACTATCAGAACAATCAGTGGATCAAGCTATTTCTTTTGAACTATTAACTGCATAAATTCATTGAGTTTGAGGAAAGTTATATGCGCACAATCAACTTTACTTTTAATTTTTTCCAAATACTGCATTCTCATGGGCTCTTATTCAGTGATATAACAACAAACAACTAACAAAAAATACTAATATTATTACTTATATTAGCTAATATTATCTGGAAGTAAGCACTGTAAAATGATTTTATTTAATAATTTCACCTTCTTATACATATTCTATACTAATGCAGTGGAACATATATTTTAATAAACACTCTCTGTCATTTCGTTGTCTTTCAATTTTCGTTATACTCATTTATTGATTTGTTAAAATGTATTGATTCGATTATACTCATACTTTTTATTATATAAATAAATGATCTATTATAATCCATAAAATAATTTAGAAAAGCCTACTCTGCGAGTGTGTCAAAGTCCCGGCTTCTAAACGTATTTTATACAATGAATTGAAATTCCATAGGCCTATGCATAATAATCATAATTCGCACGTTTTGTGCACAATTTATCTCGCAAACGATTAAATCATTACATTAGATTTTAGGCATTAATGATTATTATCTGCACATCCACTAATGTTAATGCTAACGTTTATATTGAAATACGAATTGTTCTCAAAATAGTTGTAATATATATGAAATATTACAATATATACAGTTACATAAAAATTGAAACCTCTAAATACCGAATGATATCGATCGCCATAATTTTGTCCGTTATTGAGAGGCATCCGCTATTCAGAAGGGGGAGTTATCCAAAATAACTCGAAGAAATGAATAACTATAGTTCTTATTATTATATATATTATATAATACAGGTATATATATGAACAACTTTTATTATTTATACCATATTTATAATAATGATATTTCTATATTATAATATTATAATAGTAATATTATTATTTTCAAGTTGTTCAGTTGCATGTCATAATAAATTTTTAAAATTATTACAGAATTATTCTAAATGCCATTGTTATTATTTTTTATTTAAGTACATTGCAGCAAAGATTCGATAATCCTACTACATTACTTTTAAGCTTACTCACTAGGCGAACTATTCGTGCGCGGACGCGATTAAAAATCGCCTATCGTCTATAATTGCACACTAGTCGGTTTGTTCGTTCATAAACGTGATTTTAAATCACCTGTGTCAAAAAAAAAAAAAAAAACTGCGCCAACATATAAAATAAAATAGCTAACCATTACCTCGTGGTTACTCGTGGTGAAAAGCCATTCTTTGTGCTATTTCTTGTATTTTTTAAATATCTTTGAATAGCACTATTGTGTATAACATTCAATTCAACTATTAAATTTAATTATAATTTTTTTAATGGAATTATCTAAATTAGATAATGTTCAGACTATTTGTCTTGCATATATATTATTGAAAATAAAAAACAGAAGCAAAATAAAAAGCAATGGCGTTATTGGGTTCATCCATTGACACCAAAATTAATTAAAAATTACTAATTATTTAATACTTAATTGTATTCCAAATACTATTCTCCCCAGATATTTCAATAATAAAATGTTCAAGATCAAACATATTTAAGTTTTTCTGTACAGTTCACCACCAACAATAAAGCGGAAATGATAAAGATCGCTCGATATGACGAATAAAACGCTTAGTGTGAATAGTTCTATTGAAAACAATGTGTTTAATTTCATTGGCGTAGCCAGGATTTTTAAATGGGGGGGGGGGGCTAACTACTTTTTTGGATAAGTAAGGTAAGAGAGGATATGAGAATTCAGCCTTAACCCCCCCTCACTATCTACCACCAAATTTCTAAACGTAATTCAAGCATTTTAGTATAGTTTTAAAAATATTTATTAGTATATAATTTATAATAATTATAATAATAATAATTTTGGTTTCAGTGTTCAGTCACTTGTTCCACTCTGACAGCTGCATCCTCTTAGGCGAATTTCTGGCAAATTCAGTTATTATTTCACTTTCATCGAATTGCTCTTTTTTATTTATATTAACCATAGCTAACCCATTCAGTCTGTTTTCCGACATGGTGCTTCTTAAAAAAAATTTTAAGCGATTAAGTGCTGAAAACGTTCTTTCCGGAGTGAAAGAAGTAACTGGTAACGTGGCGAATAATTGTAAAAGTATTTTAATGTTAGGTCGAAGATTGGTGTGATGAGATAGTGAATCAAGAGCAGAATTCGGTTTTGGAATAGTATTTTGACTCCATTGTTGCCTCCGTATGAACAGGTTAGCTCTGATTGTAGATGAGGTATCATCATGGAGATCTTGGACATATATTTTAGCAGTTTTAATATTTTTATCGTCATACATATTTAAATTGGCCGGAATAAGTCCTTCAAGTGGCATAACATCAATAAGCCTTTGA
Source organism: Sipha flava (assembly GCF_003268045.1). NCBI lineage: Eukaryota > Metazoa > Arthropoda > Insecta > Hemiptera > Aphididae > Sipha > Sipha flava. The sequence goes on from NW_020272991.1 coordinate 56,650, forward strand.
TTAAAACGAGCATCCATTGATTCTATTAAATAGTCAAGATACATTATACATATAAACACGGCCCATGGGGAGGGCTATAGCCCCCTTAGACCCCCCCCTTGGCTACGCCACTGTTTAATTTTAGCGATTAAAGGCGAACGCTCGCGGACGTCCGAGGTTTGACAGAGATGTGAATATTATAATATAGTTAGTGATAGACCGCTTCGCAAATAAAACGAAGCGGCGTTTAGAATTTGATGTCTAAACTTTAAACTTTGAATTATTTTATAAATATTGGTTTTTGCTAAGTGGTGTTTTTAAAAATTTAAACCGGGTCTTATATATATGTATAGATATATGAATTTAATTTATAGTAAAAAAAAACTTTTAGTAACAAATAATTGTGCCTATAATATTTTATTAAATATTTTTAAGACTTACATATTTGTATCAAAATGTATCAAAATTGGTCTAATATACACTTAAAAATAAAAAAAAGTAAAATATGCAACTAAAAATTGTAAATAATCTTGTATGACTATGAAACAAATGTCTATATGACTTAGCTATGTTTTGAATGATTATTGAAAAACATAAAAACTCCAAGAAGTTACTAGCCTTAGACTAATATTGAACTAAACTAATGCTGTAAATTTTTTTCCACTTTTGCCCCCCCCCCCCAAAAAAAAAATTAAGCACTGGATCCGCCACTGAATAGAGTAGTATTCTAATTCTATGGATTACTGTGATATTCTGATAATGTAAAGTAAACATGTGAAGCATCATAGGTTAGGCAAAATAGAAAGTAGCAGTTAGAGTAACAATCACTGTTATTTTCACTGTGATTTTTTTTATGATAAATAAACAGTATGATAAATATTTTTCACAGTTTAACTAGGGATCCCAAATTTATTTTTTAAAAATATGGGATATTTTAAATCATACCAATTTTTGAAATTCTCATTGGTGTAATTGGAGGAGGGGGGAGGGGACTTATGTTAACAATTTTCTTTGCAGTTACTAAATATAGTATAAAATAAAGTTGAACACAAAATTTGATACTTCAAACAAATATAAATTATAATTAAAATTAAAAAACAAATAATTAGGTGACTTAGATACTATTTTTTTTAGATTTTTTTTGTAATCAAATATTATAAGTTATCATTAGATTTAGATATTATAGTTTATCAATAGTATAAAATTTAAAAAGCTCACCGATATTAAAAATTTAATTTTTAAAATAAGGTATATACGAAATAGACTATGCAAAATACGGGACAATCCCGTAAAATACGGGACGTATGGGATCCCTAAGTTTAACATCACTAGTACTGTATATATTCGTAAATATAGCATAATATACTTTATTCAATTTATAATTTATTTATTTAAATATATAAATTATGCATAATAAATAAATAAAAATAATAATATAATATATTATAATATATGTATCAAAAATAAATAAAGTATAAATATTATACTTATATTTAATCATAATAGTAGTATCATCATATATGATATATTGTTTGTAGATGTCATCGACGATATGCTATTATTTGGGGAAAAAAACTAATCGAAAACAAGACCAATATTATTGATGTAACTGGGGGGGGGTGCTTGGGGGTGCTATAGCACCCCCAGACTCTAATTTAGTACCTACAGTTAAAAAATTAATAATTGAAAAATTGTGTGAAAAAATAGTTTTTCTTATTTCATATAGTTATTTTTATTTGATGCTTTTATCAGAAAGATGAATTGTTCATGACTATTTGTTAATAACATCGTCAGAATTAAGTTCCTTCTTGAAAAATATTCTACTAGTCATCACAAGATAATATAGATAGTATAAATATTATATGTTGTATATTGTACAATATTTTTTTTAATTTGTATATTTCTTAGTGATGTATAACCTAAATAAAATAATATAATGAAACAAATAGACGGGAGAGGGGGACGGAGCTCCTCTACTTTTTTTTTTTTTTTTGCGTACCCCAACTATATTTTTTCACCGGAACGGGGGGGACGCCACGTTCATCCTAATTGATGACCAAAATAATTTTTATGTGAATTTCAATTTACGTCAATTTGACGTAAAACAATGAAAAATGTATTAATTTTAAGGTTTAACTTAATAATATTATACTTGCGTTGAATTACTTGTATAATTTCTTTTCTTTTAATACTTACTTTAAGTTAAAATTTGATCATATTATCAGCCAACACTATACCTACTGTGGAATATTCATATACGTAAGAATTATTTTTAGGTTTTGTCAAAAAGTTGTATGCAACTTAATGATATATATTGTTGTTTAAAAATTCACAATATTATATTACATATAATGTTCGATGAACGGTTCATAAATACAAAAAACTGAATAAGACACATAGATGCTCCAATGTGTTTAATACATATATATTATAATTGAAGTTATCACCGGAAATTTTAAATATTTATAGTTTAATACATGGACCTATAAACAGTGATGTAGTCCTAAAAAAGCTAATGGGTACACGTCTGAATCATTGTAAAAATATAGTGCAATATAGTGAACGTTACCAAATGGCTTAAAAATAGATTTGTGTACAAACCATAGAGTAATATTAACGGTTTCTGTACAAGTCACGATTAAAGATAATACTATCTATAGCTGTGGTATAAGTAAACCACGGATTTTTAAGAATTATGTATAAATATTTTAATTTAAATATTTTTAATCAAATTTTTTATTAATTGGATATTAACATTAAATAAATATTGCACAATAAAAATATTTTTTTACTGGGTGACTTTAATATATCTTGTCCACGGTCCATGTAACGGCGTCAGAGCCGGGTCAAGTAAAAATAGTACACTAGGCAAAATCAAATTTTGCCGCCTCTAAAAAAAAAAAATTGAGCTCTTATTTTAACTCAGCCCCTCCCTCTATTTTTTATGTGACATATCTTTTCTTTTTTTTTTTTTTTTATTGAGCAAAACGTAATATTTACAATCTGTATTTACAAGTTATACAATAAGTAAATGTGATGGGGATTGATTTACAGGAGGGGAGAAGTTGCCCATTGGCGATACCCCGTAGGAAGCTATTTAAGGAGAGAGTAGGTCCCTACACCAGTTCCTTTTCAGACGCCTGGGTGGATTACCTGGAATTTGATTGGATGATAGTTGAGTGATTATAGGATTTGAGTGAGTACTGAATGTTTTGTGTGTTTTTTTGTAGGTGATTTTAGCAAGGCTGTTTAAGGTTGGAATGCTGATGTCTTTATGAAGTGATTCATTGGTAATATACCAAGGGGCACCTGAGAAATTAGACGTAGACAAATAGACTGAAATGCCTGAATTGTTCTAGTATTTGAGGGTTTGGCTGAACCCCATAGTTGTATGCCATAGTACCACATGGGTCTTAGAAGAGCCATGTATATTGTTCTTTTTGTTTTTAATGAAAGCTTTGAGCGGAGTAAGGGAGTGAGAAGGTGGAGTCTTGAATTGAGAGCTTTACGCTTGTTTTTTAAGTGTGGACCCCATGTAAGGCGTTTGTCAAGAATTAAACCCAAATAGTTAGTTTGTGTGGAAGATGGAATTTGAGCATTGCCGATAAAGGTTGCGGGACATTCTAAGGATCGAAGTGTGAAAGTAATTTGAGAGGATTTTGATGGGTTAACTTGGATTTTCCAGTCGTGAAACCAGGCGTTTAGCACAGTTAGGTGGTTTTGGATTTTTTGGGAAGCTTGGATGGGATCATTGTCAGTAACAAGAATAGCAGTGTCATCCACGAACGTACAATATATACTTCTTAGCGTAATAAGTATAAGTGAAAAGAGACAGAAAACATAGTATGCGTAATTATTAAGTCACCCACTTGTGACTCTTTGCGTGATAGGAGATTTGGTAATAAAAGGTAATATATACTTTTATTTTTTTATTTTTATTTATTTAATTTTTTTTTTTTCTGAGAGAGGAAGAGTATGAGTGACTTATTGTAAAAGATCTCTAAACCATCTCCTTTTCAGTCAACGGCGAGGATTATCAGGAAGAGTTAAGCTATCTAAGTCACTGATTAGTGGGTTATTATGGTTTGCCAAACATGAGAAAAATCGCTTGTAAAATAATGCAGATTCTTCTTCGATCGTTTTAACATGTAAATCGTTGTGGAGTGTTAGATTTGGAATGTATGGCGAAGGATTAGTGAGTTTATGTAGAGTGATATTCTGATAAGTTTGGATTTTGTTTAGATTCGATTTCTTGGCTGTACCCCAAAGTTGAAGACTGTAAGTCCAGATTGGTTTTAAAATTGTTTTGTAAATTAGCAATTTATTTTTTGATAACATGGTTTTGAGCATACGAGAACGAGAGTTTAAAATTAGTCTTTTGAATTTTATGTATGGATTCATAGTTAATCTTTTGTCTATGGTAAGGCCTAAATATTTTACTGTATCGGATGCGAGTATAGGTATGTTATCCAATGAAACTGGAGGACAGAGTCCATGTTTCAAGGTGAAGGTGGTATGAAGTAACTTAGTGTGATTCAGTTTTATTCTCCATTTGGTGCACCATGTTGAAATAAGATTAAGATGCATTTGTAGATTACCAGAGGCTATTAAGGGATTTTCATGAATTTAAATCAAAGCTTTGTCATCAGCATAATCAGCAACAAGGGTGTTTTCAGTGACGGGTTGATTAGAGGCATAGATGTTAAACAATAAAGGAGATAGAATACTACCTTGGGGTACACCTGCATTGATTATAGCCATTTGTGAGGTACAGGTTCCAATGTGGATTTGAAAATAGCGATCAGTTAGGTAGGATTTAGTTATGAGAAACAAGGAAGGGGGAAGGAAATTGCGAAGTTTAAAAAGTAGGCCATTGTGCCATACTCGATCAAATGCCTGTGAAATATCTAAAAAAAAACACAGGATAAATATTGTTGACGTTCCAGCGAAGTTGATATACAATCAGCGGTGTACTCGATGAATTGTGCTGTGTTTAGCGCGAAATCCGAATTGAGATGAAGGAATATTATTTGAGATAACATGTGGAGATAGTCATTAAAGAATAAGTCTTTCAACAATTTTTGAGAAAAATGGTAAGAGACTTATAGGTCTATATTAGACTGGAGAGTCTGGGGGTTTGCTTGGCTTTACGAACATAAAATGTGTGATAATTTCCACATTAAAGAGAAATATGATGAATGAAATATTGCATTAAATATATAAGTCAAAAGGATTATTGCTCTTTTAGGTAGACATTTTGCAACCTTAACTGTTATTAGGTCAAAACCGGGAGATTTTTTATTCGAATGTTTTTGAATTATATTTTTGTCCTTGTTTGGTGTGGTGTATTTCACGGGAGGTCCATTAGATAATAGAGAGTCTAAATATATTCTAACACTATCCATGTGTTGAGACTCTAGAATATCAGCATGAGGTTGAAAAATATTTGATAAATATGTTTGAAATACTTCTGTTTTTTCTACGTCACTGATAGCTTATGTATTGTCCGATACAAATACAAACGAATGATTGCCTAATAAATGTTGTTGAAGATTTGTTTCATAAGTTATATAATTTCTATTTTTTTTTTACCCAGCAAATATGCATGCGATCATATCATACTATACTTTATGTTAGTTCAACATATTATTTTGAGACTATTCAAACATAGTTTAATATTTTTAAAAGGCTCTAGACAAACCAGAATTGATACCGCAATACGCTCACAAAGGAGAAGTAATCACAATTGCTGTATTAATGTATACATACTAAAGTGAGTAAATCCTATATGTGATATAGAAGCTTCTTCTCAAACATAAACTTGCTCGATTTTGAACTGGCCAAGAATATCATGTCCAATTGGTAAACAATTGTAATGGCTTACGAATTCTCTGCAGCCCTTACAACACACTTTGGCACCATTTTTCATTAGCCATTCAGCGCATGCTAAATTAGGACCAATTTCTTTAACACGTTCTTCGTCAAATCTTCGTTTGAAAAAAATAACACATAAATCACATCAACTATGAAATAAATAATTTTCTTTGAATCGTTTGATTTTGGATGAAAACACTTACTGGTTAAATGAGTCTTCGACCCATTTCCATAAGTTACGTTTGTTTCCAATCGTATTTTTCACCAATTTCAATAGAGAACTTTTCGAAAACATCTTGAACGTAAATGTAATTTATGTGATAAATGTATACAATTGTAATGTAATAAATGTATTATTTATAGAATAATATTCACACACAAGTCAACGAATCGGTAACTATTAGAAATCATAACAATATTTTTGTAGCCAACGACGGGATTTTTCAAATAACTAGTATTCGAAAACGCTCCTTTGTTTACCAAATCTTAATAAAAGTATATATATTCTTGAAAATGTCTTTGTTCTTAATCTGGAATGTTTGATTTTAAAAATCAAATACTTTAAATGCTTTCCCAGCAAATCATCAATTACATTACATTATTAGGGGTACATGCGATTTGGCAGATTTTCGAAGAATCCGAATTTCATTCACATTACTATCGCATTCACTGTACATCAGATGCCATATTAGATTTTATAGGTTAGGAGTCTACCTTTGGGTATTGGGTTCTGGCATGGATACAGAATGTATAATAAGAATTTTAACTACAAAGATAAATATTTAAATATATACGGTAATAAGTAGCCTTTTGATGTACAATGTCCTAGTATTTTTCAAACACTTCGGCGCCACTGCTATATTATGATAAAAAATTCAATAAAATTGTTTATTTAATTTAGGAAATTGGATCTTTCAATTTCATTCTAAAGAACGCAGTCACTTTTTATGTGATCTATATACTAATTAAAAAAAGTAGATTAACTTTTTGTAAACTGAGTTAATGTAATATATTTTTTCTTATTAACTTATAACTTATCGAGTTAAATTTATGAATTATTAACTGTTAACTTTTAACTTATAGATTTTGTGTTTTCTTAGCTTAACTTAACTCAATTTTTATTAACTAATATTAAATTATTTTTATTTTCATTAACTTGCCGACCTTCGATTATGTACTATATTGTAAGCAACACACAAGTTACGACAACAACGTTTGGATACAAAGTGATCTTTATTATAAATTTTTAATGTTATGTAAGAAAATAATAACACATACATTACAATTCTCTCACACTTAATACTGAAAACAATGAAGATAACTAATTATTAAATATACACTAATATTTTAACAATGCAATATAATTATTAAACATGATACATTTTTTTTTCTTTTAATATTTATTTATTACAATATTTCATAAAGATAAACATGAATACAAAAAAATAAAACAACTGAAGTTAATATAATAAAACTGATGTAGTGACTTAAAATTACAAATCTAAACGTTTAGGTGGTTTGATTATTCTCTCACTCTTCCTAATGAAAGTGCCTGTTGACACAAAACTAAAAGTAACATTGTTACTAGACACTACCTCCTGATTTAGTTTAATTTGTTTATTATCGACTGTACTCTCATTCACGCCCATGTTCAACATTACATCCTCACAACTTTTACTTATCATTCTATTAATAATATGATTAACATGCCTCTTCCAAACTCTAACATTAATATTTTCAGTAATTAAATTTATAGAATAATTATCTAACTCTGAATTTTTGATATTATGTGGAAATTCCAACGAAAGTCTGGACAATGCATCTGCATTTCTATTATCTGTGCCCTTAATAAACTGTATTTCATAATTATACACTGATAAAAAAATAGCATAACGCTGTAAACGATTGGCTGCCAAAACTCTGGAATGCCTTTCTTTGGACCAAAAATCATAACCAATGGCTTATGTTCTGTTCTAAGAATAAATTCACGACCATACAGGAATTGATGAAAATATTTTATTGCCTAAACAATCGCAGTCGCTTCCTTGCCAATCTGAGCATATCCGCGTTCAGAACTACTCAGTGTTCTAGATATAAATAAGATCGGTTTCTCTGACCCGTTTGGTAATTTATGGGACAATACCGCTCCAATCCCAGTTGGACTCGCATCACATTATAATATAATAGGCCATTTCGGATTGTAGTGAATTCATACTTCTTTAAATAATAATGCTTTTTTAATACCGTTGAAAGCTTTATTTTGATCACTCCTCCACTCAAATGCATAATTATTTTTTAATAATTTGTATAATGGATTCGCTATTGTCGACATGTTCTTAACAAACTTACCATAGTAAGTAATTAGGCCTAAGAATGCCTTTAATTGAGAAACATTACAAGGAATAGGTGCAGCTGTTATAGCCTTAACTCTTGTTTCTGGAACACTTAGTCCATCCTTATCAATCTTATACCCTAAGAAAGTTATACTATCTTTAAACAACTTATACTTCTCTTTTTTAACAGTAAATCCAACTAAACTTAATTTGCTCAAATCTTCTTTAAGTCTGCTACAAACTTCCTTTTCTGATTTACCAGATATAATAATGTCATCATAAAAAGCCACTGTGCCATCAATATTTCTTAATACATTTTCCATCTTACGTTGTAAAATACCAGTAGCAGATGCTATACCATACGGTATGCGTTTAAAAATAAATAGCCCCTTATGTGTAGATAAGGTAGTTAACTTTTGGAATTCCTCATCTAATAATTGCTGATAAGCTTTTCATAGATCTAAAATACAAAATTTTGATGCGCCCTGCAATACAGCCATTAAGTCCCTCACTCTCGGAATTGAATATCTATCTACTTTAAGAAATTTGTTCAGTCACCTTATAGTTCCCGCATAAACGAATAGTGCCATCCCCTTTAACTACTGGAACTACTGGAGTGGCCCAATCTGATGTCTCAACCAGATTTATCAATTTCTCATTAATAAGTCTGTCAATTTCATTACTCACTTTATCTTTTAAAGTAAAAGGTAAAACCCTTGGTTTACAAAATACTGGCTTAACATCATCATTTAAGTATAATTTAAAAGTTTTTGGTTTATAACATCCTAAAACTGTACTAAATACTGAAGAAAATTCTTCAAAAATACCATCCAACTTGTCGACCTTGATTATGTACTATATTGTAAGTAACACACAAGTTACGACAACAACGTCTGGGGGCCTATTCTCAAACGCATCGAAAGTGATGATCGAATAGAATAGTTCGATTGGCACTATTCGATCATAAAAGTTCATTCGACACAGAATATTCAATCTATCGTATTCTCAAACGACTATCGAATGTTGATCATCGAATAAAGTAATATTCAATACACTATTCGATTGACGAAAAAAATCATTGCTTTTTCCATGATATTATCTGTTGTAAACTATTAAGTTAGTAAGACACGCATATATAACGCTTCATCATTTAAAATGATATTGTATTCAACATAAAAATATAAGTCTTACGAGCAATAAAGTTTCGCACCACATAAATCCTCGGCAGACATGACTTCTCCTGCCGCAGCCTTTATTAACGGAAGACCAGCAAGAAAAATTGTTCCGATATTTCTCACAATTACATTCTCATCAGCCATAGTAGGCAAGTAAGCAGCGCCTGCCGTACAGCTCTCCATCACTACGGCTACCTGAAACATTGATATCATTTAAACTCTTTTAAGTAAAACTTTATAAATTGGATAATTTTAACATTCTTACTTGAGTAATATTTTTTGAAGACATAATAGCTTCATTGAAAAATATTCTCCCAAAATGTTCTCTGTCAGGAAAAATGTCTGCCTGTTTTTTCAAATAACCACCACCAGTGTCGACCAAATAAACGCAAGGTTACCGTATTACATTATTAAAATGTTAAAATTATTATTCAATTAGAATTTTTTTTTGTGTAAAAAGTTATTATTAAATTGATTTTAGATCAAATTTTAATTTATTTTTATTTTTATCACTAATAGTTTATTTATAATTATATAGTTTAAATTACGGAGAAATTTAAAAAGCACATTTTTCACTGGGAAAACTTGAGTTGGGTAATTATGATAAAAACAAGATAAAATCAACCGTGGACCAGGCACGTTTTCGGGGGGGGGGGTGACCCCCGTTGGCCATATCAAATTGTGATAATTTAATTTGATGTACTATTAAATTGCATTATCTTACGTAATAACATTATAATGTATTGTTATTATTACAAATTTTCGTCTTTTATTTTTATAACATAAATTAAAGAATTGTCGATAAAAACAATATTATTGTGATCGTATGATCGACGACAACCGTCAGCCGGCTAGCCCCAGCCGACTCATAGAGTATACTTATTTATAATCCGCCCCTCCCGTTATGGTAGGCTGGATCCGCGCCTACCGTGGACCCAATTCACGTAGTATCAAATGTGACCATGGACCCAATTTGAGTATTATTAAAGAACCGCGGACCCAAATCGTGCTTTTTTAAGCAATCAAATATCTCGGGACCCAACTAAAAAGTTTCCTTTACATCAATGTATATCTATATAATTTAAATCACTAAAATGTTATTATAAGTAGGGTGCAGATTTTTATATAATAAAAAAGTCAAAATATGTAAATATTTATGTTCTTATTTTTGCTAAAATATTTATTAAAAAACGTAAGATATTTAACAAAAAAAAAAATTGGTATAATATACCTATTTTTTTTTCCCAAATTTATTCTTCTGATAACGTATATTGCTTATCAAAGTTATCATTTTTTAAAAATTGTCTTGTCAGTTTAATTCTAAAATGTTTAACCTTTCAATTTTCGTATAATGTTCATAACTAAAATTTCAGTTGATACAATCCCGAACTGTAACCCATTATGTTACCTCCCAGTACTTTACTTCTGCGTCATGTGCATAAACCTATTGCAAATGTTGTCATAGAACGTGCGAAACAGTCTCCTGTATTTCGATCATTTGCATATATGCCACCTGCTTAATTTTACAATTGGTGCGAAGTTAAAATGAAAATGTATTTCACGAATCTTAGTACTGATGGCAAGGTCAAGCCCTTGAGTGAAACCATGGCCAGTGAACTTGGGTCGAATCTACTGTGGTGAATGTGCATAGTATGCATGAGGCTCATAAAATTGTTTTTGAAAATAATTTCAATTTTTTTTTTTCATTAAGTAGTGATAAATATATTTGAAAAAATGTTTGTTAAATTCTCAAGATAATTTTTTAAACCAAAACGATTTACGATTATTATTTTTCGAGTTACGAAGAAAAATAATATACGTACCTATATTTTATTTTGTCAAATATACCGTACATAAATGTTGCCTTTTTTTATAACTTATCGTCAGTATTTCTCAATTATTAAAAACTGTTGAGAAATTATGTAATCAACCTCTTCAACATACCAACTAGACAACATTTTCTATATAAAATCTTTAATAATTGTGATTATCATTTTGGTTGAAATTGTGTATACAAACACAAAATAAAACACATCATATTTAAGCCAATACATTCCACATTTCACTCAGAATTTAAAATACAACGATGTAGTAATGGAGAATAGCAGTTACATGATTTAATAATAATGTACTATGTATTATTATTATAACAGGTACATTACAATATTAATAATAACAGCTAACAGAAATCGTGTAAAATAAATAATGATTTTTCCAAATATAATTAAATATAATTTTTGATATAATTTCTTAACAGAATACAATATAACGTACTAAATTATAAATTAATCAGTTATTAATATAATATTTTATATTATAACTATTGTGATAAATAGGTGGACTGTACTTGGACTCTAAATTGTTTTCAGATGGTGGAGGTGTAGATGAAGGTGATGACAATATTTATGGCGAATTATTATACTTCTCTTCCACATCACTCATTATCTCTAACAACATCGCTGCAGCAGCCTGACCTTCTTCTGCCATAAGTATTTCATCAGCCGTTAAACTGATAGGTTCAACTTCAATTTGCCTCTCTTGTACTATTTCTTCTTCCGTCTAAACAATATCAGTTATAATTAATTTTGGTTCTAATTTTATGGCATCTAAATTGGTTTTAATTGATTCTTCTTGAATCAAATCAAGTATAGGTGTTGAAGGTGGTGGTGATGTTGGTGTAGTTGGAGATGGCTCATGAAATACCTCTTTTTTAATCAATGGAATACTAATTGGTTCTGATTCAACTGATTCTTGTTTCACTGTAATATTATCAAATCCATCCAACTGCACAGGAAATTTTACATCTAATTGTGAAGATGAAGATGAAGATGATTGTGCTGATTGTTTACTAACCTTTGTTCGTTTCACTCGAGACCGATCGCTAGTTGCTGACCTCTTTTTCTCATTTCCCAATGAAACAGCTGGTTTTATCTGTTCTTTTATTAGGTCAAGTCTTATTTGTTCTTTTTCCTTAAAAAAAAAAAAAAAATAAGTAAAAATATTATACCTATTATACCTGTCATAAATATTAAATTGTTTTAAAAAATATACTTGTTCAATTTTCTTCTGTTTTCTCTTATGAGATAACAACATTTCTCTATACATATCTTCAGTTGGATCAAAATGATTACTCATAGGCAAAGCAATTTTAGACAAATCTATTCCTTCAGAAAATGTTGCTAAAGTAGAAGTGATAGTTTCTACTTCCGGTGAAAGAGAATTTTGTAAAACAGCTAAATTACGCCGTTGTTTTTTAGACAGACGAGCAGGTGGTCCTTCTAAATAAAAGAAAAAATATAAAATTTAATAAAAAATACAACATTTTAAAACCAAACATCTAAAAACATACAAACCTTGATAATTGCTATCTGAACTATTATCAGAATCATCTCCTACTAGATGTTTAATATCAGAAAGCTCACGAAAACATATTCTTCTTATTTGCTGATGCATAGTATAACTATTACTACCCCCAGTATTTATCGTGGATGTAGTTGAAACCCCATTAAGAACATTAATAATCTTTGTACGTCCAGAGAGTAATTTTTTTAATGTATTAAAACGGTTAATACGTTGATTTTTTCTGGAACATCAATTAATAACACTAATTAAGTACATTAACAGAAATTAAAAAATATTTCTTTAAATAATCCATACCTATATTTTTGTTTGAGAGTACGTCTTAACAAAGATTTCATTTTAACAATATCAGGACGATAATATCCATTTTTTGATTTGTCATGAAAATCATCAATTGGATTAACTCTAAATCGAAAACTTTGACCACCAAAAAGCATTCTTAAAGTGATTTTTTTTTCCATTAAATCATTTTCAGGAAAAGTTGGAAGAAAATTCTACAAAAAAAAAAAAAAAAAAAAAATGTTATTATGTTTTACACTTAATTTCATTTTTTATAAGTTTTATTTGTATAAAGGTGAGTTTCTGTTACACAATTATACCTTTGAATGTTGCTTTTGTTGGTCACTTAAGCATACCCAAGAATTAACAGAAAAAAGTTGCTTGAAAACTTCTTCATCTTCGCACATTCCAACAGGTAAACTAAGCTCAGTTTTATTAGCCACTACAGTTTCAGTTTTGAGTGATATAGTTTCGTCTTCATCTGCAGTACTAGTACTTTCAGAATCAGAGCCTGACTGACTACTACTACTACTGGATGCAGATGAATTCGTGCTAGATGTTGATGTTTCAGAATCGTCGTCACTATCATCCTGTTCAATTTCAGAAGACGACAATTCTTCTTCATCTGTATTTGAAGTTGATTCTTGCGGCCAATTATCATAATTATTATACCCCGACATTATTGAGTCAAAATATAATTACTGAAATTAGTATAAAAAATATTAAACCAATTACTAGTTTCAAAGTTAATACTAACATAACATTTTCATAAACAATTTATATTTTTAAATTACCTAGGTAATATTCAATTTTTTTAAAAATGTTATAAATAAAATATTGGCTATAAAAAAAAAAAAGTAGTTCAGAAGACACTTTGAAATTTTTTGTTTAAGTATTAAAATCTGTTTTCAATAAATCACAAACAAAATTCAAGGTCATGGATCCATAAAATAATATTTCTATATAAATTACTTTACATAATTACTTTCCATCGAACATGTTAATTGATTAAAAAACTACCAATAGTAAATTATTTAGAAAAATAATGCGGATAAAAGATATAACTAAAATATTAAATAAATTGATTAATAAATAAATGATTGCTAGTTATTAATATTTACTTGGTATCTAATTTATATTATTAAGTAAAATATCATTACACTTTTATGTTCCTATCATTTTAACTACCCTCAATAAAATAGTAGTTTTTCTATTCATTATTATTTATCTTAATATTTTGGTATGACCCTTAGTTTAATATATTTTTATATGTATACATTTATAAAGTGTGTCACCAATTAGGTATTATCTGTATTATACTATCACATTACATTGTTTAAGGTTTTCACCCATTTATTGTTAAAAAAAATAAATAAACAAATAAAAAAATGTACCTTATTATGTGGGGGCTGTATCCCTCATAGAAATTTCTGTAAGCCCCTCATTTTATCAAAAATTAATAAATTCTAGTTTTAAATGTTTTTATAATTTTTTTAAAATTCATCAAGCTTTAAATATTAGCAGTCTTTTGTGTATTAACAATTATTGCACTAACATGATGTATGTATGATGATGTACATTGCGGATTTATTTTTGATTTTTCAAGTAAGAATTAATTATTTAACTATGTATACGCATTATATAATTATGGTAGAATTGAATAGTCCTCGAAGTAAAATGTACCGTTGACGGTAGTCAAATATCTACTATTGTTTAATATTAGGCAACATTCAGACGAGTAATGTCGTATCGACTGTCAAACGTGTCATGGGATAAATGCGAGTGTACAATGTTCATCAATATGGTTATACAATAGTACAAGTATTGTTCTTAAAAGTTTCTATCGTGATTACCACGTAAAGCTTACGAAGGATGCGATATAATTAATATAACATAATGTAATTCTTCGTAAAAATCATTATACTTATAAATCAAAAATATCGCTATCAAAATTATTTGTTTTTATATTTATTCGGATTATGCCGACGATGATTGGATATAATCCAGTGACATTGAAATGTACTGCGGGTACGCGTATCAGGTAAAAACAAGTCAGAAAATGAAGTTGAAACGTATTACGGATTACGATCGACCGCCCATCGGAGAATTCGATCGTAGTGCGCGTTGAGGACTATGTTTTTAAAGCGCGCGCACTCTGTACACGAGTTATTTCATAATAACGCATACATATCGGTGACGTTTACAGAGAGATTTAGGGGGTGGAGAACAGCAGCTGTTCCGTATACTTCGAGCAATACATAAAAAAGCCTTTATACGTGAATTAAAAAAAAAAAAAAAAAATGTAATGCATAGATTTATTGGATAAATGTTTTATTATAATAGAAAATCATGTACGGTATGAATATTTGTATTTGTATGCTGGCCACATCGATCGATCCCCGCTTCTGGGGGCTCTTTTCTTTTTTTTTTTTTATTTCTGGAACATTTAAAGCATTAGCTACTTCAGTAATGCATCTACTAACTGAAGCTTGACTTACAGCAGCACCTCTGTGTTCCCCTATATCTTGCTGGTAACTTCCACTTGCAAAAAATCTGAGAGCTGTTAATAACTAGCAAAAAAATAAAATAAAAAATATTAAATCAATTAAAAATAAATTTTAAATTTGTATGTACCTATTATTTTCTATTACTAACCTTTCTTTGAATACTTAGTCCAGCAATTGTTGACGGACTTGAAATGAAAGGACTTAACTCATCCGTTAACTTTTGTACAAGCACCTTACTTAAACGATAAGTACCAATAAACTGTTGAGTGCTAAAAAATTAAATGTATATAATGATCGATAATTTTTGGAAAGCAATTATATATTTGTTTATAACTAAATATATATATATATAAAATAAAAACTTACCAAAAGGATCTTCTTGTTTCATAACTCGTCTTACTTCATTAGTAATATTAATTTCGTTTTGAATTTCTAATTCATTAATTTGCATTATATTGTAAATCTCAAAATCGTCATCAAATGCCATGATAAATATTTAAACATTCATTCTCGTTCGCGAACTATACTCTTTTAATTATTAATTATAGATTATAGTACTAAATACGATACAAGTACGAACAATAAATTGAAAAAACTGATAAATTAGTTGATTACAGTGAAAATTGTGTGTCGAAAACAGTTTTCGACACCAAATTCACTATCGTTGTATATTGTCGAATATTCCTATCGAACTAATGATCGAAAGCGGTTTGAGAATAGTATTTTTGTTATCAATCGAAATCAAAGTTGTTTTCGATCAACTATTGATCGAAAGCGTGGTTCGATACGTTTGAGAATAGACCCCCTGGATACAAAGTGATCTTTATTATACATTTTTAAGTTTATGTAAGAAAATTATAACACATACATTACAGATTATGGTAAAGTTTTAAAATTTTGATTTACAATAACAAATTGAAAAGTCATTAAAAATTAGTCACTGTTATTTTAGTTAAACGTTTATATATTAAGAAGGAATTTTAATTTTAATTTAATTAATATAATTCTAACTACATCAATTTTACATAAAACATTAACAATAATTTAATTAAAGATGTATTTAGACTTATTTATAGGGGAGGAGGCGACTTAATTTTTTCTTTAATTCAGGCTCAATATTTTCAAGTCAAATTGTTGTTAATTTTTAAATCATGTGAATCCTTAATATTTGTGGTTTTTTTTAATCTAATGCTGGATCCACTTTGAATCGACTTCTGTGTAGTTCTTTTTTAACGTCTGTTTGTGTTTTGAAAGTTATGCTCTTGAGTTTTATTTGATTTTTTACTAAGTATGGAACCGATAAAAATCCCAATTCAGTATCCACTGCTGTGCGTAATTTGTTTCATTATAAAATGATCCACATTAAAAAAAAATGTAACGTGTATCTAACACCCCTAAATTTAATGGGGTGCTGGTAAAATTAATTCATTGGGACATTGATGTTAGTAATGAAGATCATCATTCTCAGAATACTTTTTTGTGCAATAATATAGTATGTAATAATAACAATAGCCAATAAATAAATACATGTTACATATGATTTAGATACATTTATTTATTTTATTTTTATTCATTTTAAATTACAAAACAAGAATTTCTATGCATTATTTATGTTGTTATCAGTTGTTATTTTAGCTTCATCTTGTTATCTTATCATATTAATTTTTATCAAATACTCAAAACCTTAAATTTTTAAATCGTACCATTTTTGACGGCCCACCGATGTCTTTTCGTGTTAAAGTCCTATTTGTTGACCTTGCTTTCTTTGCTTTCTTGACAGTAAACTTCTTGGTTTAAAAAAAAAATTATATTCACTTATACAATTATAATTTTATGTTAGTTTTCACAAAAGTGATCAATGTGCATATGTATCAGTTTTGTTTATGTATTATTATATGATTTTGTATAGTTAGTTTCTTTATTATTCTAATCAGTTTGATTTTTTATTCAATCACTTTTTTTATATCTTAGACTTATCTATAATGTATTCATCAAATAATACGTAAATTATTTTAATTGTTTAACATTAACAAACATCATAATGCATTCAATCAACTCCATCATACGGCAGTCAACTGGTAAGGTTAATTTTTTTTTTAAATTTATCTATTATTTGAAAGATTGTTTTTAATATCTAGGCATTCGTAACATGTCTTGTTTTATTTTACCTGAAGTCCATACAAAATTAAAGAATGTATGTCGAGAATTCTCTGAAGTTGAATTACGGCCTATAGCTGCTACACTGGACAATAAACAAATATTTCCTTCTAAACAAGTAAATAAATGCAGGTTATTTCACTAATAGATTTTCCAATTTGAAATGTTATATTTATGGAGCATGTATTTCATCATCAATTTAAAAATTAAATTATCCTTATATAACATAACCAGTATATTTTATCAACTTATTTTAGAGATTGAAATGTTGATAAATTATATTTAAATTTAACCAGTATTGCATTTTATAATTTTAATAAATTATTTTCAATTTTTTATTAAAATTACTTATATGTATATGGTATTTAGTTACATAACAATTTAGAAATGATTTAATTGTAATTAAATACTAAAATATAGGATTATTTTATAACTTAAGATTTTAATATTTTAAAATTTATTATTTACCTTATTGCAGATAAAACAATTAGCTGATTTAGGAATTATGGGATTAGTAGTTGACAAGAAATATGGTGGTTTTGGGGCAGACTCTCTTGCTATGTCAGTAGCTGTAGAAGAAATATCTAGGTTGATACCTTTGCTATTTTCTTAATAAAATATTTATTTACTAATATGTTCATTATTAGATGCTGTGGTGGAACAGGTACTATAGTTAGTATTCATAATGCTCTATATGCAGGTATAATGAACAAGATTGGCACTCCAGATCAAAAAACAAAATTTCTATCTCATTTTATAAAAAATGGAATTGTTGGGTGTTTTGCTCTTAGTGAACCAGGTAATGATTTAAGAGTTTCAGTCACAATTAATACAGCTATATTATTTCAAGGTTAGGCAGTGGTAGTGATGCTGCCAATATGTGTACAGTAGCAAAACGTAAAGGAAATAATTGGGTATTAAATGGTACAAAAGCTTGGGTAACAAATGGTATTGAAGGCGGTGCAATTATTGTGATAGCTCGTTCAGATCTCTCCAAAGGCCATAAAGGAGTATCTGCATTTATTGTTCCAACAAATAGTCCAGGTAATTTAAAATTTATAACTTTTACTAAACTCAAATTTTTACATTAACTGTTATAGTGTATTCAAAGATAAAGGAAACATGAAATATTTCCATCACATCACCTTGTATTTTATTTGGGCTTTTTTTTTATCTGTAAAAGGACTTGAATTTACATTTATTTTTGAAAAATTAAAATTTTTAACAATTTTTTCTGAGCATGCGCAGTAAAACAAATTTTTTTTAATGGCAACCTTTATTTCTTTATTTTTGAGTTCATATTTGGATTACATTAATTTTTAAAACAATTTTGACTTATAAAGTTTTGTTCTGTCTTGAAAATTGACTAATTGAGTCTTTGCGTTTATTTGTTTATTTTTTATATATGTAGTATATATTATATACCATTTATTTATAATACATTTAGGTATAATACTGTACATTTTAAAAATATCTAACTAATTTTTACCAATTTTGTCGATATATTAGGTTATATTTTTTCTTTTAACCAAATTTTTAGTTTGATTAAATACTTCACCTGACAAATTATAATAATCAATTTTGTAATTTTGATCAAAGATTGAATTGTATCCTTCATTGTTTCTTGACGAAGTACAATAGGTTTTTATATTATATATTATTTATATAATTTGTTTTAAAATTGCTATTAATTGTTTATATGACTATTTAATTTTAAATACAGATTTACCTGAGTCCTTATACAGATAAAAACTAAAATAAAATACAAGATAATGTGTTGAAAATATTTCGTGTTATATTTATCATTGAACACACTGTATTTAAAAGCGTTTGACAAAACTTTGATTCATTTAAATGGTCAAAATGTTGAGAAATTCAATTGTTGAGTAAAATACAAATAAAAATAGCTTATGCTGATTAAAAGTACACTATATTATGTAAATTATATTTATTTATTTTATGTTTTAGGACTGACAAAGGGCAAAAGAGATGATAAATTGGGTATTAGAGCGGCATCTTCTTGTAATATTATACTGGACAATGTTATTGTTCCAACTGAAAATATGTTGGGCAATGAAGGTGATGGTTTCAAAATAGCTTTATCTGGAATCGGTGAGTTGAAGGTTTAACTTGAGTTTATAATTGAAAATATTTCAATTTAACTTGTGCTATATAGATTTAGCTAGGATTGGTATAGCATCTCAAGCATTAGGCATATCCCAAGCAGCATTGGATTGTGCTATAGACTATGCCGGAAAGAGAATTGCTTTTGATAATGCTATAATTAAATTATCAGCTGTTCAAGTATAAAGTCGTTAGCTATTAATATAATTATAAAATATATAAATATTTATTTAATTTCAGCAAAGATTAGCTAAAATGGCTACACGATTGGAAGCAGCTCGACTCTTAACATGGAAAGCAGCATGGTTAAGAGATAATGATCAACCTTTCACTAAAGTAATTTCTGAAACAATAACATTTTAAAATTTAATTCTATGTATTTTTTTTTTAATTTATGTTTTTTCAGGCAGCATCAATGGCCAAATTAGAAGCATCACAGACCGCGACATTTGTTACACACAATTGTATACAGATTCTTGGGGGAGTAGGATATGTTAAAGACATGCCAGCTGAACGACATTATAGAGATGCAAGAATAACTGAAATATATGCAGGCCCAACTGATATTCAATATTTAGTTATTGCTGAAAATCTAGCAAAAGAATATGGACTTAAAACTAGATAAAACTTCAAACTATATTTTTTTCTGTAATTCTATGAATATTGGTGGTGGAGAATTTATATTTCAAGACTGTTATTTTTTAAAATTTATAAATTATTAATTATATAAAATATAACAAGTAATTTATATGCATATGTTCAAAGGGAAGAAAACTACATTTCAAAATTAAAATATCTACCTTTATTTATCATGATTTAATTTCATATAAAAACTTAGTTTTATTATACTATTACATTGTTAACGATTTTGAAAATCATACTGGTTTATACGAAGCCATAAATTTTTTTCTTCGTTCCTTGGCCTCCAACTTGTTTTGTTTTTTAATTTGAGCTTTGGCTATTAAATCTTTAATAACAAACTCTGGTAATCGTTTTCCTCTCCATCTATTTGGTAATATTGTCATATTAACAATATTTAATTTTTCTTGCACATAATTAGCAGCACTGAATTTTTCAGCTTCTTTAATCTTTAATATAAATAAATAAAAGTATTAATAAAGTTATGTAAATAAAACCATAATTTCTTTAATAACTAATGTATAAAAGACTCGTAAATTCAAATATTTTGTGTTTAAATATATCAAAAAATAATTGAGCTAAGTGAATAGGATAAAAGTAATTTAATTAAGGACTAATTTAAAGTTGTAACTTTAATAAAATGAATGCAGTACGTAAAGAAAATAATATTCTATTTAAGCTAATGAAGATATATTTTTTATTATGTGTTTTATTAATTTTTAACTATATGCTGTTGTTTATATATTAAACTTTATTAATTTAAGTTAGTTTGAATTACTAACTATAATTATCTTGTTTAGAATAATTATAGTTTTACCTGTCCCATTAATTCAGCTTGGAAAGCTTTTTCTTTCCTCATTTCTCTTTTTTGTCTGACTTTAGCCCAAATATATTTCATACGTTTTCTTAATTTTCTCAACTTGTGTTTTTTCATTTTCTTACGCCGAATAACTATAAGACGTGCTGCTTGAATTTCATTATCATTGTTAATTAGTGGATCGATCAATGTAAGTGTTATCGTTGGTCGAGGAATTCTAAAGGGAGTACAAGGACATGGCTTATCTATAATTTTTTTGGTTGATACAGTAGGCAAATTAATTGAAATTGGCAAGGTTGGTGAACCCAAAGGAGACTGATTAAGTGAACCTATAGACCGTATTGTTGGATATACTTGTCTATCAGCAACAATTTTAACTGAAAAAGACATGAAAAATATATTTATTATTTAATGATAAAGATAAAATTTAATCAGCGTATAAACCAGTTACTTACCATCAACAGAATAATTATTATTATTAATTTTTAGTAATGAAATTTGTTATTAGATTAGATGATTTTTTTTCAAATTGTATTAACAGAACAAAATGAATACTTCTTGAAAGTTCTAGAGATATAGATTATGGTTTGATTTCAATATTATAGTGAACAATTATAATTACAATAGGTACTTTGTAATTTTCAAAACGGGTAAATTTAACTATTCTTAAAAACTGCAAGAATTTAAATTGTTTTTATAATAGTTATATTTTATTAGGTTGCAATTCAATTAACCATAAAGTAATAATTAATTATTTTAAATAAGTTAATTGTGGAGACATAAAATATTTTCTAGATATTTATCTAGAACAGTATTCTTAAAGCATCAATAAAAATATAAAATAGGAATATAATGTATATGTCTTTCAATAAAAACAATTAGCATATTAGTTCACGTTAGATAAATAAATCATTGGCAAATTATTAAAAAAAAAAATTGCTATACGAATGATACAATTATATGATCAACCGTGTTGTGCATAGCAATGTTAACAAATAAATAACTCCTTGATCACTTACTATTAGCGAAACTTCGTATGACGGATCTCAAGTTGTTAAGCATTTTGATGAAGAAAACAAGAAAACTTATATATTTTTATTTACGCTAGATATTTATACCATGACATAAGACTGTAGACAGTCTTTAGCATAGAACTGAAATGCAGTCTAAATAACAGAAACCCATACGTGTAAAAAATAAAATACAAATCAGAAAACGTGATTAGGTTTTTTTTCGGTCCAGTATCAATATCGAGTAGTGAAGCCGCTAACCACGGTCATCGATACTCACGAAACTTAATGCGATATAATCATGCCGCGTTCTCGACGAATTGATAACGTTTAGTCGTTGATCAAATTTTCGTTTCTAACATTTGAAATAGTACAAATATATCGTTTACCATTGTAAATCGTCTATCAAACAACAGTATTATTGTCTACACCTAACGGTTCGCTACGGCGTTACGTCTAATTCTTGTTTGCGTTTCATATGGTCTCGTTGTGAGTTCTCGTTTTTAAGTAAGTTTCTCATCCGATCGTCGTTAACACACGCTCATAGTACCACGTTCTCTGTAAGCTTTCGGTGTTATTTTCGTTTGACCAGTACGTATTTTATAAATCAAACTACATGTACTTAAGTGCCTCTCGTTGAATCATTGTGCACGCGTAATGGATCAGCAACATAGTTTTGATGGATTCAGTCTCAGACGAATTCTGACGAATGATACGGAACGTAAAATGATCGCCGTCGAAGGAAATTTCAATGGTGGTATAGAACCAGCCGTTGTTGTTTTGGAAAAGTATGCTTTTGACGAGGCTTCTGTGTTGAATGTGTGCAACTCTGGTACGAAATTAAAGTTAAATATGGAAAACGACGTTTACAAATCATTCAGTTGTGTGCCACCATTCAATGGTAAATATTAAAATTATATGTTCAGTTACGTTTTTATTCAGCCCCAAATCGAAATATGTATCCTAATTATTATTATTGTAATTTAGAAAACATTGCTTTCAACAAGATGGACTTGATATACCCAGCGTCAGAAAAGCATATATTAAAATTTTCAAGCCAACCCATTTATCTGGTGCAAGAAACTGAAGACATTTATCAGAATATAACTCTACCTCATATCTTAAGTAACAGTTTGTCATTACAAGTAGGTTTGATTTGAAATGGTTCTAGATTCATGTAAAAAAAAAAAAAAATTATTTACATAAATGTTTATTTAGTGGGTGTACAATTGCTTGGAGTATAAATCTGAAAAAGAAAAAATCAAATATGATACTGCTTCCGAGAATCAAAAAAATGATGATAATGATGGCTTTATACTTTTGCCAGATCTTAAATGGTCTGGTAAGATTAGTGAATTGTATTTGTTAGCTATTGTTAAAAAAAGAAATATTAAATCGCTTAGAGATTTAACAGCTGATCATTTACAGTTATTAAAAAATATTTTAAATAAAGGATCGGTATGTACTTATACTATAAATATATTAATATGTTTGACATCTAATAATATATTATATTTATTTTATTTAGGCTGCTATTTTTAAATTGTATGGAGTTGAACTATCTCAATTACGCATTTATGTACATTATCAACCATCATTCTATCATTTTCATGTTCACTTTACTTATTTGATGCATAAACCTGTAGGTTGGTAATTTTCCATTCTAAAATATAATTTTTATATGTTGTAAGAACAAAAAGTTCCCGGAGTTTATTTATAAAAAAAAACTATTTTACTTATCATGAATATGATGAATAGAATTAAAAGTACATGTAATTTACTATAAGTATGTAAAAATCATTAAAACTACATTAGTTTCATGTTAATTGTTATCGAATCTACAAAAGACAGTTAACGCATTTTGTTAAAATGGCGCAATTTCAACAACGGACCAACATTAAATTTTGCTTTAAACTTAGAAAAAAGGGTTGAAAATGGACAAACAGTTAACTCTAGTTTTTATATTGAAGTTTTAAACCATTTAAAAAGTTTGATCCAGAAAAATAGGAAAATGTATGGTTTTTGCACCACGAAAATGCACTGTGTTACATCTTTTGCAGTTCAGCAATTTTTAAGAATTTATTAGAAAGATTCTCACAATTTTCCAATCCCTATATTCACTAGATATTGCATCATGCCAATTTCTGGCTTACTTCTAACTTAAAACTTGGACTCAAAGGTGAACATTTTGCGACGATTAAAGTTATTAATGCTATTGTGATGGCTAATCTCATGGTCATACCAATAGAAGGATATCAAAGATATTTTGAATAGTTTTAAATTTGTTAGAGTAAGTGTGTCTGTTCCCAAAGACAATATTTTGAAGGAGATTTAGTTAATTTTAGTTTAAATTGTATACATGAAAAAATCAATTAAAATTCCAGGAATTTTTTTATTATACACATAAAATATAATTTAGGGTTTACCTTAGTTTTAGTTCATTGTCCCTTAGTAATACATTTTTAACTTATTGTTACAGTTTTTACTATTAGTAAAATCACATATTTATATTTTATTCAATGCATTTGACTGAGTTTATGATAAATTATTACTATTATTTAAAGAAATGTAATATATAAAATATTGATAATAGTGATATAAAATTATAATTTCCTTTATTTTCTTTAATACAAACATTGCAATTTTTAATTTATATAAGTTTTTTTGTGTATAAAGTAATTTTATTAGTACTTTCTAATTAGATTATAAATTAATGCTATTGAAAAAAAAAAAAATGATTTAACATTTTTATAAGTTTCAATACATTTATTATTATTTGTTAGAGGAGCTTCCTAATTATTTGAATTTATCATTTTATATATATACAAATATCATAATTTAAAATTAATTAATATTTTTAGGAATCAATGTAGAAAAAGCACATTTACTAACAACAATAATCAACAATATTGAGATGCAAGGAAACTATTATCAAAAGGCCATGTTGAATTATACTATTAAAGAAAGTGATCCTTTGTTTAATTGTTTTGTAGAGAGAGGTAATTACACATATATTTACTTATTTTATATTTATATTGATGGTTCAATTACAATTTTTAATTCTTCCATGTTTCTGCATCAAGAATGAGGTTATTTTTATTGATTTATTTTATTAAATACTTAATGAAATAACAACATTCATTCAAACATTTAAATCATATAAAAACAAGAAAAAAAAATCCCTTGGCTATCCAGTTTTTATTATTTTACAGCTTCACTACTTTTTCTAACTCATATTTCAAATTTCTATGAATTGAGTACTATGAAAATCATAATATGATTTACAATATTTATTCAATATTATTGTGTTTGTTATAGTTGGAGTTATTATTTTTTATTTAGAATAAGTTATGATTAATATAATGTTAAATTCAAGTATACCATTTTAAATATATTTTCTTAAACAAGCTAACTCAACAATGTGTGTACTTATTTTTCTATTGCTCAGTAAACATCTATATAAAAATGAAACTTTCATTTACTTGTTTGCATTATACACACCAATACAGTGGTGGATCTACGGGGGTGGATATGGGGGATAGATCCTCCCCATGGGCAAAGAGTTAAAAAACATTTTTTTGCAACCAATTCAAATTTTGCATCTACAATTTAAATAAAAACTATTCTTTTATTATTTCGTTTTCATTATTTTGTATCCAAGAAGGATAAACTAGTATACATTAGTATCTAACTTCATATCAGATTACATATATACACCTTGTATTTATAACATGACCTGGAATACAGACATAGAGTAATGGCACAGTCATCAAGAAAATTAAATTTTGTTTTGTAAATTTAGTAGAATAAAGCTTATTATACCTATACATATTATGTACAAAATATTTTATATCCCCCCCATGATAAAATCCTAGATCCGCCACTGCATCAATGCATGCATATTAAGATTTATGTTGTTTTGTTATTTAGAGTTTTTTAAACCCTTAAAAACATTTATTTAAAAAATATATCTTTTACAATGCTAATTTATAAAATTATGTTTTTATGCCTAGGTATTCTTCGTAAAGCTAAACCACTTGATGAAACAAATAATTTATAAGCACTTATTGATTGTGATACAACAATTTAATTTATACTTGTAAGTATATAATACTATTTTTTCTATTATAACATATAATGTATTATTATTACTTGGCTGGTTGGGTTATTATTGTATCCTTTTATGTACTTTTTTTTTTTGTATATATATTTGGTAAAAACTAAAATTATAGATTTGAAATGTTTTACTTGAATTGGTAATAAGTATTGAGTTGAAAGTTCTATAAATTAAATATTGACTTTTCACTTAATATAAATCATAAAGTGTTTTAGTTTTTGAACATTACGTGGTATTATTTTAATTGGTTATTTTTTCTCCTAGATGTTTAAAATTTTAAATACATATATGATTGTTAAAACCATGTTAAAAGTATTTAGTAATTTGATAAAAAGCGTTTTTAAGGCGAGGGATCATATAAAACTCCTATAAAAATGGTCAGATTAAAAGTACTCATATTTAATTTACTATTTCTATACATCTAAATTCTTATAAATAATGAAAGATAAATGGTTCTGAAAAAATATTTTTTTCTTTCTAGATTTGAATCATTATTTTATTATAATGGACCATAGCTTAATATTAGAATATAGTCATAAATATATTTTTACCATGATATAAAATTTGTTACAAATCCAGTAAATATTCTATTTCATCAATTACCTATTAATTAAATTGAAGTGAGTTACATTAAAAATAAAAATAAATATTATTGTTCTTACTTTGATAATAAAGTAATAAAATATTGCTAAATTGAATATTCTCCAATATATTAACTATTTACATTTCAGTTTTGATAAACTATTCTAATAATTATTTAATTTAAAAACACCAAAATAAATTATTTATATTTATTATAATTATATATTAATATTTATATTTAAATTCAATTATCATACTCCAGCAGTAATTTTTACCATTGATTTTAGATTATATTATATTCAAAAAATAATATTTTAATAAAAGCTTTTTAATTTGTATATAATGAGTATTAATTTATTTTTTTTAAATTGTGCTCATGATTATTTACTCTTGACTAATACCAAACACATCTTAAATTATATTTCAAATGCATTTTTATAAACATTTTTTGGATTATGAATAAGTGAAAGATAACATTTAAATAGTTAAATTGTATAATAGATAAATCAATATTTTGTTTTTAATGTAATTTTTTTAAATGATTTTAAAACAATATTTGAGTTTATTGGTAGTATTACCTATAAAATAAATAAAATATGATTAAATTATTATTATAGAATTTTCAGATTTCTCATTCTCTTTATTTGCAAAAGTTGATTTATTTGAACCATTTTTATTTAATGCTTGAACCAACTATATAGTTACTAATTAAGATGAATTATAATATATTTCAAGTGTAATAAATAAAGAGCGGATTTTTAGTATATTAAAATCTTAAAATATGATGCTTATATGCTCTAAAATAAACCTAAAATAATCTCTAAAAGACCTTGTAAATATGCGATATTACGACTTTATTTTCTTTAATAGTTTAATAAAAAAATTAAATTACTGTTATGGGCCATTCCTTTAGTAAAAGGTAAATTATTTAAATATAAAAATTTAAAACAGTTCATACATAGGAATATAATAATAATACAATTATATATAAAAAACAAAGTAGTTAAATAAAAACAATGAACAATTTGTATGCACCATTCCTTGGTAAAAGAAAAATTATTTAAAGGAAAAAACGGATAACAGTTCTATACATAGTAATATAAATATAACAATCAAATTTTTTTTTCTATAAAAATCACAACTCAAAAAATTAATAAAATATGCTTTTTTATGAACAATAATTGAATATATTCAAAAATATGAAAAATAAACTAAATATTCTCTAATGTTCAAAATATGCTAAAATATGTGAAATAAATGTTTTTATATGAACTCTATGATGGATAAATACTTCACATTTTTCATCCTCATAAATCTGCATAAAGTTAATAAAAATATGTAAAAACCTAAAGATCCGCTCTCTAGTAATAAATTATACTTTGTATTTGTGTTTCTTAACTTTTGTATGATGACACTTGGACTTATTATGTCCATTGATTATATCAATGTGTCTCGAGATAGTCGTTGAGAAACACTGTTATGTACTAACAGTATTGTATTCTATTACTTATCAATTACCAATCATATAATATTACAACTATACGTACTTACAGTTTTGGAATAAATTAAAAAAAAATAATAGTTGCAGAGTCAAATATGTATCAAACCAAAATTTAGTTGTACATTAACTACAGCAAATATTTATATAAGCCTCCCTAATAATAACTACTATTTAGCTTAATGATACCTTCTATAATTTAATATAAAATCAATTGAATATTTTTATGGAGTTTGTAAGTGTAAAAAGATTTGACTTTCATTCCTTGGAATTAATTTATAATAAATTGCAACTTTAGTAAACCTTTTTTTCTGTATTTTCTATTAATATGTATGTAATCCTTTAATTTTGTTCTCATTCATAATTTATAAGTTTATATCCATTTGTATGGCAAGTTTATACAGCTGAATTACAGGATTGTTTTTTATTATTGGTATATTATTATTGTCAGGGGTGGCAAACTTTTATTGACCACTGATCGACTTGTGAGTTTTTCTAGGTTGTATTTAAAGAAAATATAAAATTTTGTTCACTAATTAAAAATATATTGTATGTCAATGTATGTTACACTTCAATTTAAAATATTAATAAGTAATAATAACTTTAATTTTACAATTTTACATAACATGTATTTTAATATATTTTTTAATCAACTCAACAAATGCAATAAAGACCCTTATTTAATACAAATTATACATTAGATTACATACAATATACCTTTATAGCTACTCAATCTCGGTGTATAATTGCATTTTTCATAGTTCAATTATTACTTTACTGCCTTTATTAATTGTTATTAATGTAATTTTTATATTTGTAAGTTGAAAAAAGACAAAAATTCACATAAAAAAATAAATATTTTATTTGTTTTCTAAAAAAAATGAAGATAAAAATAAAAGGGAATTGCGATCAACTCATGTTCATTTCACGATTGATTTTTTGGCCACCCCTGGTGTAGGCTACTGCATTAGATTCTTGTATTTAAAACACCATTAGGTATTAATTTATTATATTTTCACTTATTTATATCAGTGATATTTTATGTTAAAATGAATTTCATATGGTAATTTAATATATATACATACATATATATATATATATAAATAATAAGACATAAAAAAATGATTGGAGTTTTACAAAAAATTGGTATAGATGGAAAAGATATACTGTTCATAAAAATTTATATTGACATCAACAAGCTAATATTAGAATAAATAACATACTCTCTAATGATAAGAAATTGAAGAGGAGTTTGACAAGAATTTATACTCTCACCAGTATTTTTTAATTCAGTATATTCAAAAAATAATGCCAGAGGTGTCTTAAAAGATGCGGAGAAAGGTATTATAAATGAAAAGGTTATTAACAATCTTAGATATGCAGGTGGTAATTTTTGATAACTAGCAGCATAGAAAATATACAGAAGATAATGAATAAAGTAGTAACAGTTAATGAAAACCTAGGACTAAATTTAAATACCCAAAAAACTAAATATATGGTAATTGATAAGGAACAAAGTCCAAAAAATGTGCTCAGATTCAACAATACCCTTTTAGAAAAAGTACATAAAATAACTTATATAGGAGAATTAATAATAAATAACTGGGATCATTTTCACAAAATGAAATACCATATAGAAAAAGCAAAAGCGGCTTCTGTAAAAATAAAAAATGTATTCTTCAGTCATCAGTTAAGTACGAACCTCTGAATCAGAATGTTTCGTTGTTATGTATTTACTGTACTTCTTTATGAAGTAGAAACATGGACTCTCTCAACCAAATTCAAGCATTCGAGATTTTAATATACTGCAGAATATTAAAAATTAGTTGGTTGTGATCACATAATGAATATTAATGTACTACAACGAATTAATAAAGATATTGAATTAGTAAAAAAATAAAATTGTGAAAACTTCAATGTCTAGGACATATTATGTGACGCCCAGAAAAATATAGTCTACTACAATTAATAATTCAGAGTAAAGTAGTTGGAAATAGGGGTTGTGGAAGATCTTAAATTTCTTGGTTGAACAACCCCAAAAAGTGGTTTAATACATCTATATCTCTAATAAGGACAACCATTAATAAAGATTAAATTGCTAACATGATTGCCAACATTTGTTAATCAATACGGAAATGAATAGCACTCTAAGAAGAATATTATTTAATAATAATAATAATAATTAAATAATATATACAATCATGTGTCTTATATACCATGCCTTTTTGGATTCATTAAAGTATTGACATTTGACATTGTTCATATTTATGGATTCATATTATAAACTACATTTTTCATTTCAAATTCATATCAAATAATATTCTATGTATTATGTATTGAAATTGAGTTTTATTGAAAAAATAGATTTTAAATTATTTGTTTGACAATATAGTATCTGTTGATGAGTAGATTATTGACATTTTTATAGTCAATTTTCAATTGACTATCAGTACTAATTTTAACTTCATATTAAAATTTCAATTCAATAATTGTTGTACAATTGTAGGTAAACAAGGATTTGAATCAATTATTTTTATTAAACAATCCAAAATATCAGTTTAAATTATATAAAATTCTAGAAAAGAAACCACAAATTTTGTTTGACTGGGCTCCATACTTATTCACGAAGGCCAATTACTGTGGATGTAGCTTGTTTTCATATTCAGAATAAAAATACATTATTATCGTGCTTTGTTAAGTACTTAACTACTCTCTAAAACTACTTTTAAAATTATATTTAAGTAAAATATATCCTAACAATTACAAAAATAGTTTTTTTTAATAAATTTTGATTTTTACATTTGAAATGCAGAAAATAAATAATTTAAATGGGAATAACATGCATAATATAATGAAGCATTAATTACTATAAGTAACGCTTATCTAAATATTACATGAAAAAAGGTATTTAAATACATACATTTAGGAATAACAGTAAAGGTAATTTTTAGTGAAATAATATTAATTGTTTATTTTTTAATTTTATCATAACATTAATTTTAATTATTTATATCTTATAATTTCTTTTGAAAATTTTAGGGTTTGCTGTTCCAGACAATTTTATTTTAGTTAATAGTTGTAATTTAATTATTTCATTTTATTGTAATTATTAATAATATAAGAAAATAGTCTTTATTTTAAAATGTAGATAACTGCAAGCAAAAAAAACTTTAGTAGAATTCTAGATATTTCTGTATTTTCGCTATGGCTCTATAGCTTCCTTTTATCCAGTATAGACATGACATAGCAGTTTTGAATACTATATTATTTTATATTTACTTTGACTTGTAATTGGTAATTTTCTTTATAATGTTTGAACAAAAATATATTCAAAGAATTTATTTTCTATGACATATTCCAAACAATTTGTAAATAATATGAATTATAACACCAAATTTCAATTGTTACATTTTAAATTATAAGAATACTGTTAATTACATTTTGAAACATTTATTTTAAAAATATACTTTTTATAAATTTAATAAATATGTAAAATGATAGTAATTTTGAAGAAATTTATTTTATATAAACATTTAAAGTTTAAATAAGTACATGGTATAATCATTATAATATGATTTTTATAGTAATTAACATTTTAAAACTAATAAAATTAAATAAATAATACCAGCTTTCATGAATATATTATATGATAGGTACTAAAAATTATAATGAAATAATAAATACCTAGATGAATTTATTTTATATTTTCACCAATAACAAAATTTATTAAAGATTTTTATCAAAAACTGTATTTCTTTATTGCTAATTTTTATAAATCATTATTATGATATATATCATAAATCTTATTTTATTTGAATAATTTATCTAATTTAGTTATTACATTTTATTAAAACTCATCTTTATATATATATATATATATATATATATATATATATATATATATATAT